>NW_020448974.1:4667265-4941732 GCF_003343035.1 Apteryx rowi
TTTTTTTTTTTTTGATATCAAAGGAAAAAAAAGTACTTAAGCAGAATGAGATACTGTAGGATTTTTCTCTAACTTATAGTTTATCTTTCAACTCCAGAGATGTACAAAACAATTAAACTAAAGAAAACCACCTACTGCAGCCAAAGCTTTAAAATTGATTGATACTATTTTAAAAAAGACTATTAAATCTTTAAGACAGGTAAGTTTTCCAAYGGGCGCAAAAACAAAACCCCAAAGCCTATTTTCACTTCATGTATGTGCAAGTGTCTGTCTACTACATAATGACAAAAAAAGCTAAGAAGTTGGCGCACGTCCAGAGAAAGGACTTTTTTTCTGCTTGCACAGATTCAAACACTGAAAGTATCTCYGCTCTTAAAAGTGGTGACGAAGAACAAGCCTTTATTCATCTAAACAAAATATTGGTAAAGAACCACTTGTTTGACCACAGAATAAAAGCACAGAGCTAAGTCCCTGTCCACTTTTCAGACTCTAACAACAGCTTATTTTACATGGAAATGACAATAGTTCTGCAACTTTAGGCATCTGCACAGATTTACACTTTGATAAAGAGAATATCTGGAACAAAGTCAGAGCATCTCTGAAAAAAGGAACTGAGCTTTGGGTTGTTTCTTCCCTTGGGAAGAGAAAGGAGCAGACTGCAGGTCCTTTACTCCACGTTAGCCCTACCATAGTAAATGGAGGATCTTCTCATCCATAGTCTTGATCCCAGTGACATAAGTCTTTGGACGAGTCCCTTTCTGGGTCCTCAGGCTGAGTTTTTTATCCCTAAAGACCTCCCTGGTGTTTTGGGAAGCAGCTTTTACTGAGAGGTGATTTATTGCTGGGGCAGGAGTTASAGGCACTGATGTTATCATGAATAACTGCGGAAAGCTGAGCTGGCAGGAGCTGCCGCCTCTTGCCAGTCCAGGCCACGTGGCACTTGGAGCAGATGCATGTAAAATGGTTAAAAAACCCCACTCCCCTTATCTTAAAAGCGTTATGAGGCTTCATTAGTACATGTAAAGCATGCTAAGATCTTTATCTGAAGGATGTTGTGTACAGTGAGTTCCAATTACTATTAGTATCATTAAAAAATAATCAGCTGGAATAAAAATGCCTTTTGTTGACAGACTCCGAGTTGTCTGTGGCATCTTCCAGTGACTTAATCTGTATTTTACAACACTGCCCTTCCAGTAAGCCTGCGTGTGTTAATTAGGGAGAGTGAAAGAAGCTTCATTCTGGGGGCAGAACAGCAAAGTATGACCCTTAGTGAACGCCCTGAACTTCTCCATCCTGAGGGACCTCGCCTGTGGTTTTTGACACTTGAGGTAAAACATCAAAAAATAAAAGTGTGTGAACACTAATGGCTAATTAAGGGGCCTTCATTACATCTCTACCAACCCCGATACATATTTGCAGACCTATTTAAGATGAATAAAGAACAGTACATAATAGAATGGAAAAAAAGTGGGCTAACTAATTTAGGAGAAATCCATGCTAACGACTGCACCAAAGAGTCAGAAGGGACATGGGAAAGAGGGAGAACCGTCTGCAGCTGCAAGCTTTAAAAAAACAAAAACAACAAACAACACAGGAATTATTTGGTGAACAATTCCTGGCTCTGGTTCTGGTCATTAGCCAGATGTTAAAAGGGGCACTGTTTTGACGAGACTGACAATTTACATAGCATCCCTGACTGCAAGCTTTCAAGTCTTAAAAGATCAGACTTGATTCTCTCTCTCTCACTATATGTAAAATAACCTATGGACAACTAGGATATATATATATATATATATATAGAGAGAGAGAGAGAGAGAGAGAGAGAGAATGTTAATTTGCAGAAAAAGACTATGAACATATTTAAATATATGCTTAAATACTTAAGCATATGAGGATGCACTGCTAATTCCAGTCTAGCAGCAGTGCAGCAGCCAGTACAGCTGCTTGCTTTCTAGTTAAACAAACAAACAAAAAAACCCCCACAACAACAAGCTTTCCTATTCTTATTTTAAACACTCACTTAAAATTTGCTATTTCAGCCAAGCATTGATTTTTTTTTAATTATGGTAGGACCTAGGGCCTTACAATGACTATACAAACATTCACAACAGAGAGGAAGAGCTTGGCATGTAAGAGCAAGATAGCAGGCTGAAGAAGGCCTACATGGGACAGACTAAGGAAGCCACAGCGGACRATTTGTCGGATGCAAGCAGCAACCTTAGCAGACTGACTGCCCAGCCACTGGTAGGGGATAAAGGGGGAATGACGGAACTACTTTCTGCATTTTTACAGAGAATTTTCCCATCGTGTCTGTTAACACAGGCAAGACAGTACAGAGGTTAGTTTGGGAAATAAAAAAATAGAAAGGATGGGTGCTTGAGAATGGTGTCACCYGGAACAAATCCTGAACTCCTGCAAGAAGAGATTACGGGGTGGGATACGCTACAAACAGCGGACAATTGCGGTTGACCAGTTAACTGATTTGCTAAAATATTAGACAGGGAAAATAGAGTGAAGAGAAACAAAGAAGAATAATTGGTTTTAAATTTCAATTAAAAAAAAAAACAACACACCCCACACAGCAGTATTCACCCAGCTCTGGAAAAGACTCCCATGGAAACCACTACTTTTCGTGTTAAGGGAAAAACTTCACCTATTGCTATAAACTGGACTTTGTTTTACAGATCAGCTGATTTAGTTGCTTGGCCATTAACAAGGGGCAGGGCAGATACACAGCGAAAAAGTCATGAAACTTGTTCAGAAGAGAATTGACGGCATTAAAGCAACTGTCAAAGCAGAGAGGTACCCAGCATCCACAGAACACAGCTAAGCAGTAGCCAGACCGGGATTATATTGACTATAAATGGTGGCATATTCAGAGCACTGTTAGCAGAAGACACAGAGGAGGATACTGAGCACTCAGTAACTTTAATCTAATATCACCTCTTTTCCCTGAGCACACCTTTCATAACATTGGGTTCCCACGGCAAATTGTGGGGGGCCGCAGGGGGGAAGCGAGACAGGTGACGTCTCTCATGCAGCAGGAATCGCAGCCGATCAACCGCGAGACGCTCTGAAAACTTCCGTGACCCAGCTCGAGCGTTCTCCAAGCGCGTGCAGCTGCGCCGACCTGCATGAAGGCCCAGACGGATTCATCCGGCTCAGCGCCCCAGCCCTAGACCTGCACTAACACCGCCCGCCGCGGCGGCCCTGCGAGGGGGCGACGGCGGCCAGGCRGCTGTCACCTGCCTGCTGGAGCACTGCCAGGAGCGCAGCTTCTGACCTCTGCGCTGCCACAGGCCCTCTGCTATAAAGGGGGAGAAATCACCTAAACCCAGGGACTCAGCTGGCCGTTCGGAAGYGATGCTTATGCCGTTGCTTTGAGCACACAGTAGCGCAGCATTATCCTTCTAGACGTGGATGTTATTTATCATTTGCATTGCTCTAACAGCGTGCTCAATGCTTTATAAACATCTATAATAACGTTATTTGGTTCCAAAGAGGAAAACAGAAATGATGATTTGTAGGCATACGAACYACCATGGTATTTATATGCTAAACTGGCACAATAGTCACAGTTCATATCTTGTGCTGAATGGCAAAAAGAAAAGGTAATAGTTAGTTACTAATGTCTCGCATATTTTGATGCTGTGTGTCAGAGACAGGAAACTCACTGTCAGTAATTTGTGGAACAAATCTTTGCAGCCGTCACTACACCAGGCTGGTTGATTATTTTTCCTTTCAAAGCAAACGAGGCAGCACGATGCATCAGTGACAAAACACTGTAGAAATATTCATATAAGCAATAGCCTAAAACCTCTCGCTGGATAGAGAGCAACTTTTCAGCGGTGCCCATCATCACCAGCCTCAGGCCCTGCTACCACAGAACACAGCAACACGCAATCGTGGCTTATGATTAACGGTGGCCGTGCTTCAAGTCCAGGGCTCCGAGGGCACCCGTGCTACCCCCTCCTCCTGTTTTCATAATTAATACAACACAAGCCCTTGAAGGTCACAGATAAACACACATTCCCTTATGAAAAACATCCTACGTGTGCTGCTTCTTTAGAGRTTTTCCATTATGGCAATGAGGACTCTATAGAAAATCATTTTTCCTGGAACGCAATTCGGAGCAGCCGCTGATGTAGCGGTACATTTGCTGGAAGCGGGAAGGTCCCACGCTCAAGGAAAGCCCTTTCTGCTCAAGGGCACGACGTCAACCACTTCCAGGTCTCCCACTGTTTATTATTTAACCGCCTCGGTGGGAAATTTTGATATTAGTCTTCTGGCAGTGATGGGAAAATCATTTCCTACTCTCAACTCCTGGTACACATTTCCACTTGAAAGGGGGAATTAAAAAAATAAAATAAAATAAAAAAAAGTGGGGTGGGGGTACTGGGACCACATTCCCAGAAAGTTCATATCAAGTCCCTGGGATAAGGCAGGGCCGGGTGTCACACAGCAACACCTCCTTGCCACCTGACAGCCGAATGTCACCACCTGTCCTGGGATCCCTGACCTYCTAACTATTCAGACTGGGGACCCAGCCAAAGTCATCCAGGGTCACACAGTTCAGGGGAAGCCTGTGCTCGTCTAGAAAGGCTGCGGATAACGAGGTACTGGGGTGGCAGATGATCTGAGGTCTGTTTGTGTCTCTTGTCAGTCCCTCTGCAGGCGTTGTAGAAAGATTACCAGATACTCCTACTACATATTGCAAGAAACAGTAAGTTTCAAGCAAGAATTTTAAAATGCCAAGGTCATTCAGAAAAGCATCCAAATGCCAAAACACTTATTTGAGCCAAAGCAAATCCAAAGTTTTCAGTTTTTTGGKTTTTTTTTAAACCCATTTCTGAACTAGTGGGCAATAATGGTAATACACCTGGTAATTCAAGCTCTGCTAAGCCTAGGAATCAACAGAGCAGTGGGACATAAAACCACACTCAGAACGAGATCACCACGGCCGGCTGGTACCTAGACACGAGTGGGGTGCACAAGGCACAGCTACGGCCAGGTTTCCGTTGGCTATTCCAGAGACAGCGAGAACAGGAGAGCGGATTGCAAATGCCACATTGCTGTGCCAAAGGGGACAGATTTTTGCAGAAAAATACATGCCATCCTTCCTATGAAAAAATTTGTACAAACACTACTGAAGGTGATTATTATTCTTATGTCCACAGATACCAGAGCCAGCTTAGTAACATTAATTAGACAAGACTGTAATAATTTTAGCAGCCAGCTCTGAGGCAGTGAGACAGGGGAGGACAGGGAAGATTTGGTTTCACAAAGCCTGTTTTCTCTCGGTGTAATGAGGAGTCGCCGAGACGGGGTCCTTGCAGGAGGGATGGGAACAGCATCCTCCCCCATCCTTAGGGGCAGCTTTCACTGCAGATCCACTGCGTTTCAAGCTGGATTTCATTCGCATTCCTGAATGCTATTCTCAAATAGGAAGGCAGTTAAACACAAGCTGAAGTGCTCCATTCGGGCATATTCCGGCCCACAGGTGCCTGCAGCAGGTCTCTCTCCTCTGCAACTCCCCTCTTTCCACTTCCAACACGCCCTCTCCAGCCACAGCCGTACTGTCCCTTCTCCTGGTGCCTCCCAGCAAAAACATTTTATGATTTATACAGGCAAATAAAAAAAATATATTAAACCACACTTGCCTGTGCCTCCCRCTTCCCCCCAAACACCCAATGCAACAGCCACTGTAACTATCACACCTGGAGCAGACTTYGGATGTTGTCCTGCACCGAGGCGAGAGCAGGGTGCAGCGGCTTTTACTATTAAGGCAGCTTGTGCGTTGTGCTGAGGCTGTCATCTAAGTAACATTTAAAAGTGACTACAACAGTCTTCCCGATTCAGATATATGCTTCCACGTAATTAAATGTACATTTAAGTAGGGGAAGAGGGGGGCAAATGGTTAGTTTAACCACTACCGAGTGCCAGGATACCAGAGTGCCCTTTGAATGCTTTAGGGCTTTTTCATTTTAATAACTTCTCTGCAGTAAGAGGATTTCCACGGCTGTTTACCTCGAAACCTGAAGCTATCTCATGCTTTGCTCTGTGGAGACTCTTATATTTCTTTGCAGTCACAGCACCACGCAAAATAAAAGATTTTTTTCTGATGTCATACCTATCRAATGCCTCTGAACCTGAGGACTCGAAAAAACTATGTAAGAATGAAAAAAACCCAAATGATTTATATCTTGAAATGACCTTGAGGGAGATTTCTATATGAAATGCATAATAATCTGCTTTTACGCACCTGGCTCATAAGTCAGCTGGTTGGATTTAAGCTTTAATTCCCAAAGCCCTCAAGATAACAGCTCTTTGTATTATGGTGTGGTCTTCACATTTATCTTTCAGTATTCCTCCCAAACCCTCAAGCTTCCAAAATGGCACAGACACAGGCATCAGCCAGTGACCATTTGCCTTGGGAATGTTTGATGGTTTTGGTTTTTAAGTGTCCTTATGAAACATGCTAGAGTAACCGGCCAGGAAACCTCTCTTCCTATTCTTGATTACTGTTTTTACACGTTTTCCAATTTAAGCACTGAACTTTGACAGTACAGGCGAGAAGTGGATCTAGACTCTTCTTGAGCAGGAAGCCTTAGAGCAGAGTGCAGAACAACCTTCTGAAACAAGAAGGTTATTAGGAGATTTGGGAGGAAGAATTTTCAAGAAACCTTTTCTACACTGAACCTTCACCGAAATTGGACATTGAAGTTGTGATTTGTGCTTTGAGGAGGTAGGAAAAAAACAACCCTGCTATAATCTCTGGGTACCATCTGCCTCATTTGGAGACGGCTCTTGAACCCCACTGCTACCCTCAGCGACGGCTGCCACCTGCATGGCGCAGAGCACCTCGGTCGCTGGCAGCTTGCCCGCGTGGGCCACCAGGCCACCTTGGCACGGCTGCAGGCTCCGCGCACGCCTGGGGGAGACGACCGACCCAGCGGCACGGAGGCGAAAGGCTCCCTGGCCCGCCTGCAATCCCCGGCACAGCCTCAGTGCTCCTTCACTCCACTAAGCGCAATTACAATTCAGCAAAGAATTTATAATTCAATTAATTGCTGCTTCTTTTCTCTTCAGGAAAAGACCTACAAATGGGTCATTAACCCCTCAGATTTCTTCAGTGGCTGGGATTATTCAAAGGCATTCCCCAAATTTAAGGGTTTGCTATACTTGCTTAAATACCGAAATCTGAAGTACTACAAGGTGCACCTACCAGGGGCTGGCTCAGCAGCAACAGCTGTGAAAAGTCCTTGAACTGCCTGTTAAGGSAGAGGAGGAACCACGAGGAAGAGCATGACACCTTCCCCACAGCTGCCGTCCCCCCTTCGGCAGCATCACCAGCTCTTCACTCTTTTCTGCTCCGGGAATTCCCACTTTTGGCTTCCTTCAGGCTCCCATGTCTTGCCTCCAAAACTCACCCTTCCTGTGTCCAGATACAAATTCCCAGTCCAACACGACCTCCCCACCCAGACATTCTTGCAGAAATGCAAGCACCCACAGGAAATAAGGAGGGAGACAACATGTGGAAAGGTAACCCCTGAGCTGAAACTTCATTTCCCCCCTCATTACTCAAGCATCAAAGATTGAATCTTGGAAAATTTCGCTAGGAGAGGACAGCGAATGGGTGCAAACATAACTGAAGGGAATTCATCTAGGGCTCTGGATGAATATTCATGGAAAATATTTTTGCATTGTTTGCCTAGCTCTAATTGTGTTCATTAAAGAAAAGCTCCATTAGTGAAGGCAAGAACATATTGTTGTGCACAGCAGTGAACAAAATACAATCCTAGAAATAGCACTTACTGTTTTTTGAGCAGTGTATGCAGGTTTGTCAGTTACTGGTAACAAAGGAAACATTTCAGAGTTATAACGAGCTCAAATGTTCACATTAACAATTCAAATTCATAAAAGGGACAGGCACAGTTTGAGCTTGCAAAACAAACAGTAACACCAAAAACATTGGCATTGAGCACTGAGGGAAAGGGTTGATTCTTGGAGGAGCTAATGGATGAATAACAGAACTAGTGCTGTGCATTAGGGCATATGTGCATCATTGCCCGATGATGGATGACTTCTCAGTGCTTGGGAATATGTTCCCATCTAACTGTTGATGCACAAAGAAGCCATCGTCTCTTGTATTAGTGCCAGCTAACAGAAGAGGGCTCTGGTTTTTAGCAAAAATCATCTTCAGTTCTGCAGACAGCTAGCACACATCTACCATCTTGCTTCAAATTGCAGTAGTCCTGGAACTGGGTATTTACCCAGATACTGGGGTGAGGCAGAAACTAAGCTTACATCTTCTCTCAGAAATGTTCTGCCTTTCTCCGTCACTGGCATTATATCCCCAATTCTGCATTCCTGCCCTCTGTCAGGGATATCACCACCTCCACCACCAAGCTGGATGTTTCCCAGTAAACCCTGGCAAGAATCATCTGCTTAACAGAGCGAGTGTCCCAGCTCCCACCGCGGGGAAGATTTGAGGCTGAGTCTCTGGACCAAGCGATAGCACCAGTCAGTCCTTCAGAGAAAAACRATTGGRAAAAAAAAAAAAAGTTGCAGATGTTCCATCAGTAAAGAAGAGATGATAATACCTCCCTTCTTCACAGGCTTGTGAGGATTAAAAGAATCAGGAGCCACTTGACTTCTACAGTGTTGGAAACCACACAAGTACTGTAGTGTCGGAAATTTTGATGAACTTCTAATGTGACGCCCAGAAATTCACCCAGGGATTTTTACATAACACACAGTAACTTTTGACTGAATGGAAGTATCTGCCTCAGAAACGCCCTCAGCCTTGCTATCAAAGGCGAAAGTGATGAACCACTCAGGTATCCTCTGTGCATCAGAGAAAAAGAAAAGGGTCACAAATCCGAGTCTGCAAGTCACTTGTACAAAGTAATTTTGGCATTTCCTTTGCTTTACCAACAGCTTCTTAGAGAGAACCATCCACTATCATTAGCAGGTTTCAAATGTATTGCATAAATGCATTGCCCCCTTCTCATGTTTCTCTTCGATTTATGTTTCAGTTTGCACTGGCATTCAGCTCACCGGAAAAAAAAATGCATTCAAATAGCAGAATAAAATTTTTTGGAATAGGTATTTGCTAACAGTCTATGCGTATCAGTTATTTTCATGTATACTTTTGTACTTTTTGTGTGCGTAACAGGCCTCTGAAGAATGATTCTGTGTTTTTCCCTAAAYGGCTTATTACCTAGGATAAATGCTACCTTTCCTCCGCTTCTTTTTCACTTTTCCCTGCTGAAATTCTAGATTTTCCTCTTTATAGTAATTTGCCATATTCATCAGGATGTGGACACATTTCCATATTTCAGCCTCTGCAGGTTCAGTTTATACAGTAATTTAAGCCAAACTGCAAAGACATGGACTGCACAAGTAGGCTAAAAGATGGGTGGAAAACTGGCTGGACTGCTGGGTTGAAAACAGTTTGATTACTACATATGCAAAGTTCTGCTCCTGGGACAGGATAACCCCATGTAACACTCTGGGGCCGGTCAGCGAGAAGAGCTTTGCAGGGAAGGATGGGGGTTTCTGGTGCACAGCAGGTGAATGTTAATCAACAGCGGGCCCTTGTAGGGCTGGAAGGCATTTTCATAGTGGAAATAGCTGTTCTCTCTGCATTTCTCTGATCATCTATCTGGCCATTTGTTCTTCAAAACTTGACACCTCCCCCCCCCCCCCCCAAAAAAAAAATAAATACTTCTCCATCCCCTTCCTAACTCTTCTCCATCCATCCCACTCTGTGTTCAGGGAGGCTCACACCCATCAATTCCTTCAACACCTAGGTTATAGGCGTAAATACATCTGAAACTAACTAAATCACCAAGAAGTGCTGTGCTCCTGGAGAATACAGGTTTATCCATCATAGCCTAAGAGCACATGCATATTGCTCCCCTTGGCATGAACAACTGCTCTTATTTTGGTCACGTGCTTAATGACTCAAACGAATTTCTGAGAAGTTCTCTTTTTGCTCAACGATGCTAGATCCTCCCTCCCATCCCTTTCCCCACAGTACAATGCTCATCTCCCGCCCTGCCAGAGGCATTGCTCACTAGCACTGCTGCTTTGCAAGAGCCAGAGGATTTATCCTGTAGCAGAATATTTTACACTGAGAATGACAGAAAGTGCTCTCCCTATTTTGTGTCTGTAGCTTATTTGCTTTTGTTTACTTGGACCTCTTTACTATATTATTTTCAAATGTGAAAAAATTCTGCTCATTTACAGAAAGAAAACGAGTCATTTATTGTATTTACCAAAACCCATTGCTGTTCAGTGGAATTCACTCTGCCAACAGGAAATTCCAGGCAGATGAGGTGGGACAGCAGAGCTCTTGCATGCCCTAAAGTGGTTTTGGCACCAGCTTGGGCTTGCAATCAGTTTAACATGCACGGTGTTAATCTTCTCTCCTCTGTCCCCCTCCCCYTTTTTTTTTTTTAACCACAAAGACCATTTTCCTTCCTGTTTAGTTCCTAGTACACTTCTGTGTTTTAGAAACATGTACTAYTCATAGGTATCCCCATCCTCACCTAATTTACAGCAATTATATTGATAACCATATAGCATTGTGCAGTTGTCATGCTTTTAGAAACCTGAATACTGTGCAGGTTTGACAGTAAAAAGCGACAAAACTGAACAAGGAAAACATAAACAAACCATCCAGGTAGGGGAGTGCTCCCAGGAAGGGAAACAAAAAAAGAAAGGTTGGCTTAGACTTGATGGAAAAAAGAGGCTATAAGGGCCCTCCACAAGTCTGAGACCCATATTTGCAGGTGACTTCCTCTAGTCAACCATTACCCACAACTATAGATCAGACTACCACCTACTTTCTCTCAGAATTAACGTATATTATTTGATTCACCTTCCTTAGAGATCACCATTTGCCAACACAGGCCCTAGTAAAACACTATTCAAGTCAGCCAAGGCTGCAGGAAACTACATCTTTAGATCTAAGAACCACAGAACAGTTGAGGTTGGAARGGACCTTTAGAGATCATCTRCTCCAACCACCCTCCTCAAGCAGGGTCAACCAGGACTGTGTCACAATTCTAGAGTCAAATATCCTTAGTTTTACCATAATTGTTTCTGCCCAGAACACAACAAAGGGTCAGTTTGGAGGCATCAGCACTTCTAAGACAGCAAGATTCAACGGGCAGTATCCTGACCAGAGTGCACCCTCCGCGCGGCTCCGGGGACCTAGCTTGCGCAGCACTGGCGTGAACCAGGCACGTGCCATGTTTGCTGCCATCCCTCTGCGGGGATCCATCTCCACTGCTGAAGCAATGTCAGCTTCGCTCTGGCCTTTTGCAGAAGAGACAACAAGAAGGATGAAGTTTCAGAATTGTTTAATAATGCTTTCTTTTATGTGCTGTAGCAGAAGAGAGGGTTTTTTTTAATTATATATTAGAATGGCTCTGTGTTCAATAGTTTCTGTTAGTGACAAATGGCAAAGTTCCCACTTTTATTTTGATGTGTGTGTTAAGCTGTGACAGGTATCCGTCCTTGCCAACTAGCTCCAGCATGAAAATAAGGAGGCCCAGGAGACTAATGCTATCAAGCAGTAAATAATATTAACGGATTTGAAAGAAATAGATAAGCCTATATTGTCTGTTAAACAATACCCAGGTGGAAGAAAGCATTGTCAGATACAACCCAGACTGAATTAGAGCTTGTCTAATCATTAGAGCCAATCAGCTAATCCCCATTAATAACGGCAGAAAAAAAGACAAAGGGCAGCAAATAGACTGGAATTCACAAACATGATATTACCATTATATTGGACCCAGAAATAAAATCGTACCCAGTACCCAATGTCAAGTCTGATAAGATCCTGACCATTACTACCTTGCCGTCCCACAGACGCTCGCACTCATCACCGTTGGTCATGGTGTACATGCAATCACCAACAGGGTTCACGAAGAAGATGAACATGCTCTTGTCTACAGGTGGCATTCGGTCTGCGTCCGCTGTGCTCAACAAACAGGTGATGATGCAAGTAATACCACCAGGGTTACATGAGAACGAAATGCAGATTAAAAGCCTGCTGTTAAGTGCCAGCCCAGACAAGTTGGAGCCAATGCCAGACAGCTAGGGAAAGCCTGAAGATGACTCTCTTGAAAGTTTATAGCATGATTTAGGGTGTTTTTCCTAGCCCTGGGGCTGCTTCTGGCTACTCTGGTCGTGGGTGGTTCTCAGCTCTCATCTATACCATTGGGAGGAAATCAACAGGAAAATAAGCTCGATGATAGGAAACGTGGCAGAGTTTGGCCCTCTGCTGTCAGTTCTGGGGTGCTCCATTCACCTGGGAATTCGTGTTTTGTGAGGGTTAACGTACATGGATCCCACTAATCACAGCAGGCGCCACACGCATGGCAAGAGCAAGTAAACATACCAATAACATTGCCTCCGCCTCTGGGGAACCAAATGGTATTTCGGTACACCAACATAATGAAGACAACAGTACCCGAACTATGTAACATAATACATAAATATACTTAGTGCAGATAAGGAGCTTCTGATTATTTTTGCTAGGGCTATAGGTAACACCACTTTCAGCTGGATTAGATGCCTCTTCTTGACAGAAATATCACCAGACAAAAATCAATAAAGCTGCTAAAGAGCCCAACAGATTTATCACCTACATATTACGCCTGATATTTTCACATGCCCTACTCTAAAGTGCAAGCTCTTGTCTATTAGCATTTTCCAAATGTGAGAAGTTAAAAAGATTCAAAACCTAGCATTTCAGGAAAAGGGAGGCTCAGTGGTTAAATCAAATTAGTCTCACATTACCTGGTATAACAAGAACATGTTCCAGCAATTACTTTTTGACATAGTAATCAATGCATTGAACATTCAGTTGCAGCAACTTTAAATGGCTGTTTTAGTTGTCTGCATCTGTTGAAAAAATAATCAGCTAGGGTTGGGTGGGTTTCTGGATAGATAGCATGCCATTCTGTCTTCAAGACAACTTTTTAAATCAGATTACAGAAGAAAGAGTCTAAARTAACCTTATTTGCCTTGGAGTACTGCAAGGAGAGTAAAACAGTAAGAAAAAAAGTGACCCCACCCTGGCTGATGCCAACAGCAAAGGGACACTGGAGTAAATACATCATCTTGCATATGAACTGATTTTCCCAGACCACAGTCTCACCTTGAGCTTTAATGACCAATGATCATCAGTGATTTAGGAGCAGATGGATCTAAAGGCAAACTTCCCTCCTCGTTTCTGAGGGAGGAACATGGCCATTACATGACAAGACTCACCAAAACACTGGGTGATTATTGCAGCATACAGGGGAGAAGTTTGCTATGGGAACAGTCATTGATAGGGAACAGTCATTGATAGGAAAAACACAGCATTGCATCCTCCAAATATTTGCTTCACCAGTGCAAAGACGCAATCTAGATGACCCCTGTGCATGAGCTCCTTCTTGCACTGTGGTACAGCAGGACAGTTCAAACAAGTCTTCCTGGCAAGGCTCGACAGAGGGAGGGAGAGGGGACAGCAGTCGCTGCCCTGGCCGTCCTCCTTGACAYTAGCTCAGTCTGAAGAGGCCCAGAGATGGTGAAGGACCACAGCTGCTCTTTCACAACTCTCCCGTTTATATTAATCTGACAGCRCATTTGTGCTGTCGCACCAGCGAGGAAGTGGCCTGCCAGGGTCACAGAGGCAACCTGGGGCAGAATTCAGGTCACCATGCTCCTGTTTATAGGCTTTTTCCACTAGATCTAGTCTGCATGGCCACTATCAGATCACCCCAAACACGACTAGGTCCAGGCAGTCCCATTTTTACCCCTGGCGCAACGTTCAGGTGAGCAAATCCATTAACATTACCATCGTGAAAAGGAATACTCAATACTGTTACAATAATGCAAACACTAGAATTAACACCTGGACTCGAAATGCAATCTGAATGCTAATTAAATGCACTGCACTGTGAAAGCCAGTCCCCATCTAAAAATGATTAAAGGCTTAAAGAAAGAAAAGCAAAAAGAAAAGGCACATGTAGAAATTGCGGGAGAGGAAGGAATACTATTCTGCTTTTACAGATGGGGAAAAGAGACACAAAGATTAAGTGTCTTGCCGTGACAGGGTCAGGAATTGAATGTAGGTCTTCTGAGTCCCAGACCATTACCTTAATCTTTAGGCATATTTTTCTGAAAGACTTCGTTTTCAGMTGAGCTTCTAGCAATCCCTTCAGTCTCAGTACTGTCCATCTTCCTTCATTTTTAGCCCCGTGTTATATATGGTACATTGATTTTTAAGCATCTATTCCAAGAGCTTTCTTTGTTTTAAGAATTCTATTAAGTTCAGGATGCAGGACGTAGGTKTAATAAGCATTAGCCAGGCCATGAAAGAGGTGAGGAAAAAAGTTAAAAGCAATAAAGCATAAAGTGAAATAAATAACAAGAGGGAAAAAAGAGTCAGGCTAAAATAAAGTTAAAATGAAGAGGTTAAAATTCAGAGTCCTTTAATCTGCAGAATTTAATTTAATTTATATTCCTAATGGTCACATATTCCTCCCTTATTACATTTCCTCCATTTAACTGATACTGATGATGTCCCAAATGTAATTGCCCTACACTGGCTCCAACATGATGGAGCTCAGCTTCAGTAGTTTTCCAAAAACAACTTCCTATTATCATCTTTCCAGCCTCAATAATGCAGTCCTCCCCATAATACAATACGGATGACTTCTCATTTGTATGCACAGCTTCTATAGCGCCGAAGCAGTCCAGGATCACATCCAAATGTCTTATGGGCTTTTTATAGCTACAGTACATTTGATTTACAGCTACTCCAGCAAACTGTTGGATTCATTATCATCGTGAGTTGAGGCACTTACATCCTTTTTGCTTTTCATGTCCCTTGTATTATTGCAACTTTAAGAGGCTCCAGTGATAGATCATTGACAAAAATATCACACTCATCTTATATTTTTCAGCTTATAATTATCTCAACTCTAGGACAGAAAGTATTTTCTAGCCACAACATGGCCAAAGCACTGTTTTTGGTATTGATAGTAAAATTCATACAAAACACTTTTTTATTACAAAATAAGCATGAATTGTTTGAGTGATCGAGTAACAGCTCCTGAAACACTTAATACTGTGGCATTTTGGTATTGCAAAATAAATTCTAGAAACTTGAACTGCACTTTGATTGCATTGACGCTTATCTTAGATTTAGAGGAACATCTGTATCCACAAGGGAAATTATTTTGTTAATTAGAAGACATGCATGTTTTTGTTTGATTAGGTGACAGGGTCAAGGATTTGAAGGTAACGTATCCTGACATGAATAGATTTGAACAATAAATAAATCAAACTATGAAAAACACCTTTGTACACCTATGCAGACTCCATTTTTAATTAGCACACCTTAACTTCTTCCTACATCAAGGAATTGCATCTACTTTAATTTATAATTAAACTTGTTGAGAAGCCAGAAGAGGAAGCTGTAGAACATAATGATACACTATAGCACATGTACTGGAATGCAAAATGCCTGTTCTAATAAAGAGTTACTACATGGTGAAACCAAACAGCAGTTTAAAATGAAGTCTTCAAAAATTCAAGAGAAAGATGATTTTTTTTCCTCTTCAGTAAAGTCATCAAGAGAGTCGCAGACCTAGTCGATAGCCAGGGAGACTGAACTCCAAGTCACCAGAACAGGCACATATGTAGGATTTTAAAATAATTTTGAGAATCATCTTCACTCCATTGTGATTACAAGACAATGATCTCAAATTAAGGCCTGATGCAAGCTAAGAGGGTCTGCAGTATATTGTTCCTTCTTACCATCAAGTATAAGTAATGCTATTCTTATATACAGCTGATGACATATTCAAAGCTGCTACAGTGGTTAGCAGTTAACCAATCCCCCTCTGTAGATTTTCATTTGGCCTCAATTCATACGCAGGATCTATGGCTGGGAACAAGATACACATTTCAGGTTATTTTAGAGGCCTCAATTTCACCTCAGAATTTGATCAAAAATTGCTTTTTTTCCATAAAAACACCCTACCTTTGAAATCACCTGTAGCCTTGAAGAAATCTTTACTTAAGAAGAATTATTAGAGCACAGTCTGCACCTCAGTCTTTAAGAATAATTAGGATCTTGCAGGGATTACAGAATGATATTCAGATGCATATTTATCATAGCCATGTTAATTAGCACTCTTCACTAAGGGCGAAATAATTAAACTAATCATGTTTAATGAAATTTCAATGATAGCTGTTGTCTAAGTAAGAAATCTAAAATACATTAGTTGGACTGACTTGCTACTGGTTGGATTTTTTTTTTTTTGCTCATTAAATGTCCTTTCCCGATTTATGTTGAAGTCCCTTTCCCATTTCCACTGCTATAAAATAAAGGCATCAGAGGCTCCTGGCCATTTCTACTGCTGTTTTCAAGTGTGAAATTTAAAGTACTTTTTGCAGTGAATTTTTTGCCAAGCATTTCTTTCTATAGGGATACTTCTTGCATTAATTATACCAATTTGAATGCCTTTAAAAGCTTCTCCATGTCCTACCAAGGTGCTGAGCAGGTGAACCATCTTTCTGCCTCCCTTTGCTGGGTATTGCCTCTCCTCTCTTCACTGCAGACACACCCCAGCTCTCGGATGCTTCCAGGCACATCTTTGCTGAAGCCGTAGCGTAGCACTGGGTGAGTGGGGATAGTGTAATTACCTGGACAAACTGCCTTTGTCCCATCTGATATTTATTTAAATTAGGTATCAGCATTAAGAACAGACTCAAAGTCAACACTACATTTTGATTTTTATTTACTCTGCGCAACATCTCTAGTGATGCTATTGCGTGGATGAATTCTGACAGGTTAAGCACATATGTTTGCTAACGAACTCAAGCAATCAGCATGTGCTAATCTGTCCTCCACTCCCTTGGATGCTTTTGAAGGATGGAAAGGAGAAGAGATCCAGATTGGAGAATGTGCAAAAACAAAGCTGGAGTTAAAGGATTACACGAGCCCCGACTAAGAAGTAATTCTTACTCTTTGGCTGATACCCTTTTTCCATAGCATTTCTCCACCATACAGTACAGCTCTCCTTTAAGGACATCACCGAAGTCAGGAGAGGCCATGGTCACTAGGAGCACAGCATGGCTCCAAGGTCATTTCAGATGGGTAGATTCTCCCCTCGGACAGCGCGGGCTGGCCTCGTATGAATAAGGTCTGGGGTCAGATCAAGTTCCCTGCTAACGAGTAGCTACGATCAGCTCAGTTCTTTCTTCCTCCTTAGCCATACAAAGCAGTGACCTGGCAAGCGGTTACAATACAACTCTGCTTTGCTAGAACAATCATCCCTTCAGGAAGGGCCAACCAGTGCAAAAAGTAAAATTCAGCGCTGCTACAAGACAACTATTTCAGAAAGGCTTATCGATCTGTTGATTATCTCTTTGTAATATACAGATATTTGGGGTTGTCAGAGTTTTCCCAAATCTGTTGGCTTTTAAAACATTTATCTTAGTATCAGATTTGTAGAAGTTCCTAAACAGAGAAGCACAGTACTGATTTAATGGCTTTTACTTCTCTATAATGAAGATTTGTTTCCAAGAGCTTTACTGTATTTCAAAAATTATTTTCTAGTGATTTAAAAATACACTTTGACTGTTCCATGTTTCTGCTGCATGGCACTCAAGTGAGCTGTGAATACATGATACGAAAACAAGACTGTTTCAGAGGACTTCTCAAATTGCTCCTCATAGAGAAGCAGAGTATTGGCATGCTAAGTTCAGACATTGCGGCTCAAAAAACTCCCTGCCATCCGTCCACTGAAGGTCTTGCCAAGTTATTTCTGTGCTTTGCCTTCATGCTTGCATCATGACGATGATCCCTTTGATATTGAGATGTGTTACCATTAATTTGATGGCTTCCTTTGAATATTTTAGTCCTAGGTTGGCTACAACACGATATGGTCCCTTGATACAAGTTAAAAGCCAAAGGTTGGTCTGTGCTAAACAATATTTCCCCAAGCAAGAAAACATGGCAGCTCACAGCATCTGCGGCCAGCCTGGGACTGAAAACATACAAAGGAAACCATCAGTTTCTGTCCTCCTGGATTTATTCTGTGCTATGCTCTCCTTGGCCAGAGAAGGTTACCTGGCACCATTAAATTAATTAGATATCAAGATCCAAATGGAACAAACAGAAGAGGCAAAATATTAGGCAGCAGTCTGAATGCAAAAAGCAACAAACTTTCCCATGTTATTTGAATGCAAAAGTAAGGAAGATCTCTTCTCTGTTAGCGATCCACAGGGTATACAAGTATCTTGCCCTGCATGTTGTGTGATCTCTTGCTGGATCATCTATCCTATTTCCATAAGACTTCAAGAGTTCCATCTCTCACACACCCTACCCCCCCCCCAATATTAAGATTCCCCGATTTATGCAACCTTCAGATAACCTGTGATAAAGCCATCATGTTATATAGCATCTGCTTTTCCACTGAGGTATTTCTATAATGTCCATTATCATCATAGCTAGATGTAGCAATTAATATCAAGAACAATCCAGATTAAGATGCCATAAAATTCAAGTATACATACAAAACATCAAATGCCAAAGTACAGAAGTAGTACTGGTGTATGCTTGGAAGTATGCTGCTTCTGGAAATCACTACATCTACTAAACATTCTTGCTGCACATCAGCTTCCTAACCATGAGTTAGAGATTATAGACCCTTTGCCTTTTTTGTTGTCTTTGGCTGTCAGATCTTGCAATCAGGCATCACCTAGAGTGTGTGTATGTATAAGGCCCCCAGTAATGGTAGGAGAAGCCAGATACTACCATAAAAAAGATGCAGCACCCAAAAAATGAGAGCAGCAAATTGGTAAATTACCTACTATAATTTTCTCTGACATCATGCATCTCAAACACACTCAGAGAAACCAAAATAAAGCCACTCACATTTCTTAGTCTTTTTAATAATATTGCTGCTATAACATGGGTATCATTAACCCTTAACAATTGTGGAAGTGAATTRACATTTCTAATTCATTAGTCTTCCAATCCTACATAAACATTGCCTGATAGGGTTTATGATTATATAMAAGTCCAACGTAATCTGAGACAGCAAAATCTCCATAATGACCTCTCCAAGTAACTGACTTAAAGCAAAGAGAATTTCCAGTTCATGGCACAGTCAGTATTGCTGATTTTGCAGCATCCACAGGGAGGTCAATTCTAACTGCCTGTTTACTGTTTTGTAGCAAAAAGAAATTTTTTTGCCTGAAAGTTCAGCCTTCACCTAGTCCCACTAACTAAAACATTTTAAAAATATGCTGGAGTCAACAATGCTGAAATCAGCAACTGGAGGTTCAGAACAATTTTATTCAAGTAGTTATCACAATCAAGTTAAGAGGCAACGAAATTTGGAAAAGAACTATATATGCATTCCTGGCTCTCACTCAATAGGACTTCTCCTTAGAAAGTGGCAGATGTTAAGAAGGTGATCAGAAGAATTATGTGGAATTCAAAGGACACATCCACATAGGAGCAAAGCTTAACATAGACATTGTTTCTCTGGGTGAGGGGAGAAAGTCACATCTCTGAAGAACAGAGTCCCACATGTCACGCAAAATTTCAGGCCCTTGTAAGGCTTATTAATGCGCCTATCCATTCAAGGTTGACTGCCGCTGTGCCAGTCCTTATCTGAAAAGCCACATATGAGACTATCCTATAAGCAAGAAGGCAGYCAGCTTCTTCACCAGAAAGGCTGAATCTGAGCTGGGCACCAACCAGCTCAGCCATGACAAGAATTCTCTTTACACAAAGAGGCCAAACTGAGAGAAGCCCTCCGATGCCCCCAGCTGCCCAGGGGCTCAGCTGGTGAACGGGTACAAGATGTGCACGTATTAGCTTGCCACCGATGGCACGTTTCCACCTCCCCTTTACTTACTGGGCTACGTTTTTGACCCTCCCATTAGGCTGGCCATTGCCTGCTTCCTCATTACATTGCTGTCACACAGTTTATTTCCTTTGATTTATTATCTCGTGTTATATATAATCCAACAACCCAGCAGGTTTGAAGTATTTTAGTGACGTGTAAACCAGAGGGAGACATTAATATGTGGAAATCACATATGCCTGTATTTAGCTTGAGGACTTACGAGTTTTGCTAGAGCATTATATGAAATGAATAAATGTTGTTACATAGGCGACGAGGATGGGAGAGGCTAATCAACCTACTGCCTTGGAAAGCTGACAGAGCTCTGGCTCCTGCTATACCCAAAAAACTCTGCCTTTTCATTAGTCTTTCTCTGCTGACAGAGCATTTCCACTGGGTATTAGAGTCACTCTCCCGAGCACAGGCTTGGAAAAGACAAGAAACCTCCTCCTCCTCCCCCTGCACACTTCAATCTGGAGGCAGTGGAAATCTACTTCTGGGGCTGACTTCATTTCCACCACAGCAAAACCAGTTATACTGCAAAGCGTTATCAAGTGACATACTAATTACTGGCATAATAACAATAGAGCCAAGGTCACAACATCTCTTAACAACATGACATACAACTCCATCCTAGTCAGCTGCTGCTCTTCCAGGGAAACAAAAGTGTCACATTAAAAGAGCTCTGTCAAAGAGGCATTGAAATAGCTACCGCAGCTGTGAAGACTTTTGTTTTTAATTATTTCTCCCTGTTTAGCACAGAACTGCACAGAGCCTCATCACTCAAGTTCACGAAATACTCATAGGCTCCTGGGCACCCAGGCGGAGGAGGGATAGTGGCACCACGTGGTTTTAGTTATCTCCTCCAGCTGGGACCCGGCGGTAGCTCTGCCTCCGAGGCACGTGCTGGAGGGGCTGCCAGGCTGCTCTGACCATGGGGCATGAAGCTGGCTGGCACGAGCAGCCCCCCTCAAGGTGCAGTTCGTAAAAAGGGAAATATCAGATAGAGATTTATAATAGAGACACAGTTTTTGGCTAAGAAGTAGAACGCAATTTCTGTAAGCAATATATTTTGGTTGTTATTTCTCTGTGTTGCACCAGTGACTGAAAATCTGTTACTGAGGATCCGAACACCCACGTGCTACAGAAGTACAAAGACATGGCTCTTATACAAAAAGAGCACATAATTGCTTATGAAATTCAACCCTGACAAACATTAAAGTTATACACAAACTACCCAGGACAAGAGCCTGGGGAAAGCCAATGCACAGAAGTGGAGACCTTTAGGAAACCATAACAAAGGGAAAAGAAATCTGAGACAAAAAAAAAAAAAGAGTTATTGTGGGTCTCTCTCCCAACACACCTTGGTAAGCTACAGTCCCACGAGAACAAGAGCCACTGCCGCACAAAAATCCCCAAACTTTGGAGCAGAAATATGCATCAGCAGATGCAGCAGGTAGCAGCATCAGTAAAGCCACGGAAAAGCTTCGCTGCGAGGACAGCATCACAAAACTAAGCTAAAAACACAGCACCGAAGGGCACCAACATACCTTGGAGGAACATCCGTCTCATCAAGAAGCATCGATTTCAGCTTTCACCTTTGTCCTCTACATCTAGCTCGCAACCGCAGCAGAGCATTTTACTCGCCCGGGCCTCGCTACCTGGGCAGCTAATACTTTGCTTTCGCTTCCATCCAGAGCTGGGAGGTTATTTCCTCCGCCTCACCTCCCTCAGGTCACGCACCGAGCCTCCCCCAGGGCCGCTCTGCAATTTCCTGCAGCCCAGCCAGGCCTGGGGGGGTAACTGGTGCCAGGGGCAGCACAGCCGGTTCCTCTTAAGGAGACAGCGCTGGATCACCACCGCACCGTAGGCAGCGACACCAGTGCAATTCCTTTAGAACTACACTGTTTTTGATGATATTTGGCAGCCAAGAGCTGCATCGACACATTCGAGCTTCAGATCATGTTTGCGTGTTGAAATAAAGCGACTGTTAAGGGTTAGTAGCCACATGAGAGTCTGACCTGGCCCGTCGCTGCTGCGCTGGCGTTGCTCTTCGGTTGACGCCTCGGCTAGCRGCAGGGCCGGCGGCGCTCCCCGCCGGGGCCGGGCTCRCTCGCGCTTTCGCCCCGGGCTGCGCAGCGAGGGGCTTGTCGGAGCTCTGCAGCCACCACGCAGCCCCGCGCCCGGGGTCTCTGCCAGGAGAGAGGCCCTTTGGGGCAGCTCTCTTCCAAACATTTCAACCATGGACCTTCTAATAGAGAGGTTCAACCACTTTTGCCTTTCTGGGCTCTGCAGAAGCAGTTAATAGCCCTGCAGGCGCCAGAACACCTCCACCTGTGCAGGCCTGGCCATGCTCTGCTGAAACCCTAACGATCCCCCATCAACAGCCTAATTAAGACCTACCAGGAACTGCTGTGGGTGACTCCAGGAGCAGGAGAGGGCTGTGAGCATCAGTCGTGAGGTATCGCAGGCGAGTCCTTGGGGAAAACGCATCCTTGGTACTTTGCTTATACAGCAGCCACCACCCACCTCAGCCCCCAGCAGGGTCTGGCACTGCAATAACTGGCTGCCATATTTTAATATTGCTCCAGGCAAGGGCCTTTTGCTGCTTCTCTTTGGCTGTTTTCTAGCAAAGTTGACAAATCCAGTGAAACTCAGAGATATACACAAGTTTAGCAGTTTGCCTGATCTCATCATTCCTAACCTAGACATACAAGCAAGTTCATTCTTCTCTAGAAAAACTTTTTCTTGTGCGGTGTTTTAATTTTGTAGCTTAAATGTTGTGTCCCCTACCTGAATCCCACCATGTGTTAGTGCAGCATCCACTATCACTACATAAATCAACAGTTTTTCGTTTAAGTCAGTCAGTCCAAAGTATAAATTCACATGCAAAAATTACATTACTCCTATAAGCAACTGATGTTATGAATAAAGTCCTAAGAGAGAGTCCAATTCTCCAAGCAAAGCCTATGTGCAAACTCCTAAATTAAAAAAAAATCTCCGTCAGGTGAAGTGCTGTTGTGGGACCTTCTGGCGGTGGTGGCTGCTGAGGAAACTGCTTCCTCTGTGCCCAGGCAAAGGCAGCGGCTCACTGGGATCCTCGCTCCCAGCTATTCCTAAATGAGCCGTTGCATCAGGATGGACAGGAAACAACTAGAAATGCTCTGATAAAGGAGACAAAATTTAAAATAAGGCCTTCTTCAACAAAATGGTTCTCCCTAAAAGAAGGGAGAAGAAGGAGCTATGGCTGCGAAGCCTGGGGACTTGGCTGCAGACTCCTCGTAGCAGGTGACTGCCTTTTACCTTCAAAGACAAAAGCAGAGGCACATGGGGACAGCTCTTGTTACGTGATTCACTCTGTTAGTTAAAAGCAATGCATAATAAACTGCAAAAAATAAGAATATTGCCAACTTAAAAGCTACCCTCCTCCCTACAGTCTTGACCTGTTGCTGTTACAAGAAGCGATAGTTAAAAGAGCTGTAATCAAAGAAAAAATATTTCTGTTCTTTTATTACTTTTTCAGTGTTTGTTTCATGTATAGAATTAGCTAGGCCTATGTCTTTCTGTGAACGCTATGCAGACATCAGGGAATCTCAAAAGGAGTTATTTTTTGGTCTGGAGCTGATTATGTCCAGTGCTACTAATAAATTTTGTATGAGGAATAAGAAAAAAAAATCTGTAAACCCACAAAAATGAGGAGGACATCTCTCAACCCTTGGTTTGATCTTGGTGAAACCGATTAATCGCTGCTAATATTTTCTGGCACTGATTTACATTAGAATCATAACAAAACCGTTCTAGTTTAATGGATTAGCCTTCAAACCTTGATACATTCTTAATCTAAAATTAATAGCACCCTCGGGTTGCTTTGTTTTTCCACAAGTGGTTTGTATTAGCTTCAATGTATTGATGTAGCTTCAATGCATTGAGCCAGCCCTCATTTTAACACAAGCCAGTTTAATAGTCACTCTACATCTATCTAAAGTTAAAGCTAGGACAGGAGATTTACAGAGACAGGGAATATATGCAAAGCAGGAATGGAAAGTGATACCCAAGGATCTGTGACTTTTCTTCCAAATAAGAGAGGAGCACAAACAAACAGTATAAAGTAAGCCATAGCCATCCCAAACTCTTTGGACCGCTAATATCTCTTCTACATAAAGATGCACTATAAGGACATGTTTAATATGTTTAGTGAAAGAGTGCTCATGAATCCACGGTGTTGCTGTGGAGTAAGGGGTGCCACAGAACATGATCCCAGGGATCTCAAAAGTTAGTCAGTCTTACCACAAACCATTAATCACAGCTTCCCAGTCTACGAAATTGGGGATCATCACAGGAAAAAGGAAATCATGTATTCTGGTAACCTCTGTTACATATCACAAGAAGGGTCATTTAAAGTGAATGCAAAATTGATCCGGAAAAATGTATTTTTGGACATCTTAGAAATCTCCCGTATTTTATGGAAAGAAAGAGGAAGCAAAATGTTTGTCATTCTAAATGCCATTCTGCCTGTGAGAGTAAAAGCACTAGAAAAACAAGGAGAAAACCATCCCGAACAGAGCAATTATTTCACCTTTTATTGAGGGGAAGGTTCCAAAACATTTTTAACTTCACTGGCAACATCCACCTACAGACAGAAGTGGCTGGTTTCTTGTCTCTTCCAAAGGGCAAGTGCTGTGCCTTTATTGCAGCTGTTTCATAAYGCCTGAGAAAATTTACGGGATTATTTGTAACTGGAAACAAAAGGTCAGACAGCCAGTGCTAGATTAATAAAATGGAGAAATCAAATGTTTTGTAGAATGAGGTCTTCAAGTGTTRCTTTTTCATTAAGAGAAAACCCCTATAAAAGAAAATAAAGTGGGGCAACTGTTAAAACCAATCCCATGACCGAGGGCAAAAGCCAAGCAGGTGAGCATACAAGGTTACGTAAAACTGAAGGGAACCTGAGTGAAGAGGCGGCTTCGCATTAGGCTCGGAAGCATCACCTGCTGGGAACATCCTCCCTTGAGCAGGGCTGGCAGCTGCCTGCTGCCAATAACTCASCTTCCCTTCGCTACATCTGCACCTGTTTCCCTTAAATCCTCTGAAACTTCCCACTCATTCAAACAGCTTTTTACTTTTCCATCCTATCTGAGAGAGCCAGTAACTTCTGAAACCGCTCCAAAATGGTAACAGGAACACATCTGACTCCCCCGCTTCTTTAGCATCTCGTGAACACAGCTAGGTGGATGCATATCAGCCATAAACCACCACCACCACCCTGCAAGATTGTTATGCTACAAACTAGCGTAAATCACACAGAGTTTGGAGACCACTGCTCCAGCTTTGGGCACATCAAAACTGTTCCAACTATTCAAATAGAAACCACGCTCCAAATTACAGGACTTCTGGCAGATCTTGGTAGTGCAGATGCCGAAGTCCTTTGCAGACAGCTGTTTTGACATTCTGGTTAGGAAACTGATGCCACCCGCTCAGAGCTTGGTGCACATGCGAACTCCCTGGCAGAAGCGTGCTCAAGTCCATCTGCCGCGTGTGGCACCTTGCCAATTCACATTGCAGATTACAGGCTTCAATTTGATAGAGGTACACAACAAAACCAGTTTGAAAAAAAGCCTGAAAAAAAATGCTCTGAGAGACACGGGGAATACTGGAGATTAAAAGCCTGAGAAATACTCATAGTTTGTTTAATTTTTCAAGAGTTCTTTTTTTTTTTTTTTTTTAGTAAATAATTCTGTATAAACACTGCACTGACCAGGCATAAATACAACTCTTCTGCAGTGGGTAACGTCTCTAAACATGCTTTTATGTTTTGGAAGCTTCATTATATGTCTCTCTGTGGAGAGTTGCAGTTGGGCCAATGAATGCTATGTTCTGGAGAAATGTCACCTGGGGAGAACGTTGTCATTCTCAGAAAGAAGCTGATGATTGTCTCCACTAACATTAACCATCCACCAGGCAGATGATGATTTCAAAGCTGATGATTGGAGCTGATTTTGCCTCACTTTTCCTGGTCTATGTCAGAAGTCCATGAAGAGACAAGGTTGCGAGCTGTGGTCAGAGAATGAGTCCTGCCAAACTGACAGAAAAGAACCACCTACAGAAATTGGCTGAGGGCCTTGTAGGAACTATATTCCTTTGTCTGTTATAGATGACAACTTACTCTTATCAGCTATTTAAAATAGTGATCTCTGGAAAAAAAAAATACCCTGAGATATCTATTACTTACAAAACAGTACCCAGCTAGCTTAAACTTTGAAGACATTTCAGGGAACAAGGTTCTATCCCTAATAAACAATTGATGCATATTATATACATGTGTATTAACAACACATAATGAAATGATGAAACCTTAACAATTGAGGGAAATGATAACTCATGACTATCACAGGCAGGAGATACTTGGTATTTCTTTCACAAACTCTTTGACTTGAGACCATGAACACAGCTTACCTTAGGGAAAAATTGGTTAAAAATAGTCTCCTCTTCTTAACTTTATAGTCCTTGTTCTCCTTGAGAGAACTGAGATAAATATTTAAAACATTTGAACCAAAAGGTCCAAACAGCAGGAAATGAGAAGTAACAGAAAATCATTTATCCTGACTTTCAAGCCCATTTCATGGCAGGTAGGGAGAAACTAGGGGAAGAATAGTCAAAGCACTGCATTTTATTTTTACTGTCAGCAGCAGCAAAAATATGTAGCTATTGGGAAGCCACTAGAAAAATTTTGTGTACCATACTGATGTGGACTCTTTTAATTCCCAGGGAAGCTCTAGTCTTTTCAAGGAAGCAGTTTTGCTTCCAGGGAATCTTAGATTTCAGAGAAATGCTTTCACTTAATTACATAAACATGACATGAAACTGGATTCAGTTTCTTACACATCCCTAAACTCCAGCACCACATCTCTTATTTTCTTTCCACTAGCTTCCTGCAATGATGGTATGTCACAGAGAAACCCTCTCTGATATTGGTGCCAGCAGTGATGATCAGGATGTTTGTTGTCAGCTATGTATTAATAGGAGAATTCTGCTGGTTTTCTAGAGCATTTGCAGGCATTTACAATGAATGACTTTTGCTCTTAAAATTACCCTCTCTAATGGAGATCCTTTGCATATATATGTTTTCTTTCAAGAAATGGTTGCAACTACCTCCCATTTAACCTACGTTATGGAAACAATGACAAGGCTTGAGAAGACTCGCCAGTGTTAGAACATTCTACTCAAATTTTTAATTTTAAAGCAAAGACTGATGCCGATTTCATTTTATTTTTGACATTTACACACATTACAAGATCCTCAATTTAAGTAAAATAAGGGAGGGGGAAGAGAGAGAACTGAAATTTCAAAGCAGTAAAGCAAGCTGGCAGCTTAGGACACTGGCGTCTTTTTATATTCAGAGAACGCTATTCACATTCTACATATGACAAGAGCGAGGCAGAGAAGCTCTGAAAAGACAATTGTAAATTACCATTTGATTTTGCTACAACTTTGCCCCCCTGAGAGTGACAGGTGAAGAAACAGGGAATCAATATGACTAGTGGATCTCTTTCTCTTTAGCTGAAGCTGATAAATACTGCAACCAAACTGTCAGGAAGGAAAAATGAGAAGCAGCAAGCCTTACTGCAATTTAAAATGAAAAAAAAAAAAGGCTTAGGACATGTTCTGACACGTGCTCAGATTTCACCCATTATCCCACTGCAGATGAATAGTCAGGGAAGACACCTATGTGCATACCCATGTAAGAATAGTTTTGAAAGTAACCAGTTATGTGTCATATTTTAAGTAAGGAGAGGACAGAGCTGAAAATGAGGGAGAGTGCACTTTTATCCATTTTCTTCTTTTTTGGCATGAAACACACTGAGTTGAACACAGAACAGATCATCTGCCCACTGCGTCTTTGGACCCCAAGTTCCTGCCTTTTCATAGGATTAGCAACAGATCAACACACACCGTAATTGCTTGGACCCAGCAGAAGAGAGCCCTCGGAGCAGCACCACAGGTAGCCCCACTCCACAGCAGACTCCAGCCATGAAGCACTGCTTCTATTTCTGCTGAAGAAAAGTCTTCTTCTGAGAAATCATCGCAGGGCTTGAGTGACTGCACATGGTGACAGGAGGTACAAGTGGCAGAAATCAGAGATCTGTATATGGCAAAACTAGAGCGGGGGCTTAATCATCTCCCTACTAATTTCAGCTGCCACATAGAGGCAATGGCACACAGGAGAAACATCACTAACAGGGTGTCAGGATTTCAAATGAGTTAGGGTTTCTTTCTTTGCTTATACAGGCAAGTTATATGCTGGGAGTTTGCTTGACTAAAGCCTAGTCCCAGGGTCCCTGACCTGTGGGACTGTCCAATCTAACTCATGGTCAGGGGAAATGAAAGAGAAAGAGGAAAACCAAGAATGAAATTTCTGCTGCTACATTATTTGCTTCTTCTTTATGTCCACAGGTGAGCTAAGACTGGGACTTGACCCAAGACAATTTATACTCTTGCTCCGAAACATTAATTATTTAGGGGAACATTCATTTTTGAACCAAACCATTATGTTTATAAAAACTTACGCTGGCATGTGCTGTACGAGCTAAAATTTCCCTGTACCTTTTTATGTTCTGTAAATATAAATGACTCATTAAAGGTAGATGGTGAGCCCTGAACTAGTCCTCGACCTCATTTAGTCAAAGAAGAGACAAAAGTATTTCTAGATCAAGATTTACCTCATCCTCAAGTAGACACTGAAAAGTCAGACAGATCTCTCCTTCAAAGACTGAGCCTGAAAGGGAGCATAAGGCAGCAGCTAACTGAGCAACAGACATCCGCCTGGTGGATGGTTAATGTTAGTGGAGACAAATTCCCCCTGTTCCCCCTGACTACTGCACGGCTTCTGCAGAGTCATTCCAAGCTTAGTGTTAACAAGACGACTTTTCAGCAGCTCACCTTTTCTGCTAGTACCTCCTACATGCCGGTGAAAATGTCCATCACTTAAAAAACCACCTAGAAGAAAGGCTAACTTTGAGTCCTTTTTACTGCTAACAGCTCACTGAACCTTACTCAACCCTCATTTGAGAGGGACATAGAAGACCACCTCTACCATTGCAGCATATTTAATGGTCTCTCTAAATATCCAACTGCTTTAGTTCTAACCAAACATTCTAGTAAGCTGTTCCATGGCATTATAACAGGAGCTACCTGATACTTGACCTGCAACAGTGTCGATATTTTTGCTGAGCTGGTGCGGGGTTTAGCATCAGCAAGAGCTTTTGTAGCAGCCACAGCAACAGTACTGTCAGAGTGCTCCATACCAGCTGTTGTGCTCTCCAGCCAGTAGTAGCCAGTGCAGATTAACATTTAAAACATGTTTTGATTTAATCAAATAGATGACCCTATTGTAATGTATTGCTTCCTGAAAATAGCTGGGCAAACATTACGTTTTATGTTAACTATTAAAACATAATGGCTGCATTATAGAGCTAGAATCCAGTAAATAAGAATTTCCGCACATATTTATTGCGTTGAGCTCATCACCACTCTTGGCAATGGGAAGGTGGAAATTAGTTCAGTTTGGCAAACGGGAAATGGAGAAAGCATAAATGCATTGAGCCTCTCATTTTCAAAAGGACCAAGGTCCAATGCTCAATCCTGGGAATCAGGAACTAACATCCTTATGCCTTGTTGAAAATCCCAAGCTTATCGCTCCTTTTTCTCTCTCAAAACACCAGGAATTAGTGACCCTCACTTTCCAGCTCACTTCCCTTAACAGAGTGAGGTCGTACCACTTGTGATAAGATGGGCAGTGTAACAAGAAGGAGCTTTATAGAAATGGGCATCTATTCTCATCAGCGGCCTGTTTTTCAGGGAGCTGACTAACGAGGATGGCACAGATGCYGTGCTCGGTGACACACAGCATTAGACTTTTGTGTGTGGTATGTGATTTGGCTTCAGATGTTCTGCCAAAAGATTTTGGACAAAATCCTCCATTTTTCCTCCACCTTTTGTGAGGCCAGATTTATACTGGTGAAACACAGATTGAATTTCACCCAAACATCTCTTTTTCTCATGGTCTGCTTCTCTGCATTCAAGCTAACCACACTGAGCGAACACACACGTAGCTCCTGCAAGAGGCTCCAGGAATTCCAGAATGCTGCAAACCTCTTTGATTCTCATTACAATCCACATATTAATCACTGGCCCATCCATCTGATGCTACTCAAAGGCCCCATAAAGCATCTCTGTAACCTTCATTTCAGAATTTCAATCAAGGTATTTATTGAGGACTGTGCTATATCCCCCTGCTTAAAAATTTTCTTGAAGTATAGAGTGAGGCTAGAAACCATACTTGCCCCAGCAGGAAAAAAAGGTACACTGATAATGGAAGTGCATTTTTTGAAAATGTAGGTTGTCTAAAAATCCCACAAATTCACAGTCAAGAAATTCAATTCATTTAGGTGCTTCAAATATCAGATTTCACCTTCCACCCAGTGAACATCCAAAGGAATGGGTGACTTCAGGTACTTAAAACCAGAATGAAAAACGTAGAGGCTAAGATTTTTCAAATGAAACCCAAAATTGCCAAATTTCCAATGCTTGTCAGTGAGACATAAATTCCTTCAGATTTTCTTCCTTTATAATATGACCCAGCAACACCCCCGCCCCCATCAGTTGCTTAAAAGCTAAGAAGCAGCATTTGATTGTCAGAGGCACTGGGGACCCAAGACTCTCAGTGAAGCCCAGAAGGGCTTCACTGATGAAGTGCTTCTAAAAACCAGATTATAAGGGTCTCATTTGGCTTTATTTTTTCTTTTTTTTTTTTTAAATAATCTCCTCTCATTTTTTCATTTAAATTTTTATTCCTGACAGTAATCCTGATTCTCACTTGCAAAAGACTTCCATTAATTAAATTAAATAAGGTTCAGTGGAATCATCCTTCATTCCCTACTGTGCTCACTGAAAGAAGAATCAGGCTTCCTGTATTACTTTCTACTTGAGATCTCTCATGGATGAAGAATCTGGTAAGTGGTTTGAAAGTAGTTAAAGAATCTGGTTTGCCTTAAAAATCAGAAAATACTGCAGAAAACTATGCCTCCTCTCAGAATGGAAACTTCTCCCTGGTTTTCTAGGAAAAGCAGAAGGCTGTTCATGTGAAAAAGAACAGAGTAAGTCTAATTCTAGTAGCAGTATCATTATTTGAACATTTCATGGTAGGCAAAGGGAAAGTTACTGAAAATTGCATAGAAGTAAAAGTAAGAGTGAATTCATGTCAAAATATGACTCAAGGCCCCACTCATCTTGACTCTCTTTTGCGAGAAGAAATTGATATTTGTAGGCGGCTTTAAAAAAAATGTAATGTAAATGTTTGCACAATTACCCCAGGAGAACTAGCTGCATCCTATTTAACTTTAGGCTGCTAACTGGACTGTCTGTAATGAAAACATAATCTCTCTGAAATCAGTGAGAGCTCCATGCCTCCGCGTATGATTCACGCTGCAGAATGCGCCCACGCTGTTAAAATGGATTGACCTCCTAACTTAGATACTTAAATCTAGATGCCTAAAATTAAATACCTCAGCTGAGTCCTGAATCTGGGCCTAAATAACAGTATTAGCCTAAAGGTATAGAGTAGACAAAAATCCAAACATATCCTCCTTACTCATTATAGTTGCAAGATGTGGAACGGGAGAACAATGGGGCAGGTTCTTTATATTACTTATTCTCTTAAAATCCCAGTACTTCCAAGAATTATTTTCCCCCAATTAGAAATCGGAAGAGCAGTGCAGTCCAGAGTTTAGATAAGATATAGCTCTTACATCTAAATCACCTCATGTCAGAGAAGCAGAAACATCAAGGGAGGAGACAAGAAGGGTTTTGTATCATTTCATCTCATTTTCATTGTAAAAATATAAACTTAAGTCTCAAGTGTCTTGTTAGGCAAGTTCAGCAAATGGGAAGCTTCAGCAAATGAGTTTCACTTTCGCTAGCTGAGATTGTTTTGGCATCTGGAAATATGCTTTGGATGGTAGGAATATGGTTAGGAATTTGAATACTTCTTTTTTCTTTTTTTTTTTGCCCACTCTTGTAATAGTCTCCTTGAGAAAGGAGACTACTGCATTTATATTACTGGTCTCAGATCATTTACATCTAATCTTCCACTGCTATTAACAAAAGCTGGGCTAGAACATGCAAATGTAAATAACATTTTTTGATCTGAAATCCCAGTTTAACTACATAACAGACTTCAAAACAGTTTAACATAGCAATGCCTACCACACTGATTATTAAACTGCCTTTTGTAAGAGTCATTGCTTTAATTTATTCATCTATTTTGGCTGTAGCAAGCTCTGTTTCCCCTCCTTGTTCACTGAGATACTTTTTAAAATGACATATTTCAAAAAGAACAAGAAGTATAAACCAGCGGAAATAGGAGTGGATACAGTAATTTTAACTGAGGGGTTGCAATGGACACCTCTGTGCGTAGGCTGGACACTGGGATCTTGAAGGGGTTTGGGTTAAGGTATCCTATCCCACCTCCGCCAAATGAAGTTTCTTGCATGCTATTAAGCTTGGCTTCGTAGTTTGTGAGAAAGCCCTGTGGCAAAGTAGAGCTGGCTTACTATTTCTCAGGAAAAGCCATTAAGGTGCAGGAGGGGGAGCAATCCCAGCATGGCGGTCCATTAAACAGCTCAGAAAAGAGTCTGTGGAGCAGGAGCACAGGACATGAAAACGTAAGACCCACTAGGGTATCCTCCAAAAGACTGGCTCTCTGCGAGACAATTGCAGCCAAAAATTGAGGAGTGATGAATGAAAAAAAAAGAAAACCCACAGTGAGAGAAAGAAAAAGAGCAAAATAAGTGCTGCTATGGTTTCGATCTATGTTTTTGGAATCCCTCCTCCTTATAACACAGTTTAATTTTCCATTACATAAAATGGAAGGGGAAGAAAGAGAATGGTGTGACTGGTGAGGTTTTACATGCTAACGCATTTCTGTAAAACACAAAAAGGTCCAAGTCTACAGCTGCTAAGGCACTTTTGACATACATTAAAATACAAACTCCAACAACAAAATATGTGCAGCAGCTGCTCCAAGCCACAATGGTATGGAAAAAAGCCGCATTTATAACCAGTGGTCAAAGTGCTACACCTTTGATAAATCCATCCTCTGAATGCTACATTTCTTTTGAAGAGAAAGACCTAAAGAAGACCTACAGACCTAAAGAAGAGAAGCAACCCTCAAATTACTGATGACTGGCTTTTGAATACAGTAGCGAGCAGAAGTCCTCTGAGAAACAGGACCACATTCTACCAAAATGTTCAAGCTTGTCAAAATTAAAAGCCCTGTTTGTAAAACCTACTCAACACTCAACAGAATTTTTTTTATTCTTGAAGAACAGACAGAAAGCAAGGGAAACATAAGGGCAATGTCAAAACATCCCATGCTGACATTTTTCAAAGAGGTTTCAATTGTGTGTATTRTATTTTTTTATATTGAGTTATATACATCATCTCATGCAAAACCAATATTTAAAATAAAAAGCAAAAAATTTTTCTTTTTCTCAGGAAGAAATACATCATCTTTCCCCAAAATATTTTTCCTGTTTTTTCCTTCATGAAGAAGTCTGGAATTTGGAGGGAAAAGAGGTTTAGAAGGAAGCTAATCTTTTGTAGAGAAGATTTCCCATCCTCCGCACAAGTGGTTACAGGAATCCTCACCAAATCAATCACAAACACAAGGAAATAATATTTAGAACAGATCATTCTGGAAAGAAGTGCTAGCTGGTATATGCACGGGTTTCACTGCGAGGCTCTCCTGCACTTCAGAACTAGACACTAYATTGTAATGCATAGGTTTCCATGGCAAACATCTAATTTCAATATAAACAGAGTCTGCTAAAAGTGTATCTTGCTGGCAGCAGCTAATGCCCAAGGGCTGTAGAGATCACCTTCCTCTCTTCAGACTACACCCACGTTTATTTATTATAAACAGACATTAGAAGGGTTGCGGAACTGTAAACTACTTAGGCGAGCATCTCATCTCCGCTCGCTGGCGCACAAAAGCCGAGACACTCGTTGCATTATGCAAATATACATCTTTCCAAATGTATTCCACCTTCTTCTGAACAACCCCCCAGAATGCATACGTAACGTGGTAAATTGTGTGAATAGAACCAACTTATTTGTATTAATTTGTACCAGGCTTCAACGTTGTGTTTCCTGCATCTTCCTTGCTACCGCGATGTTACCAACCCTGTCACCTAGTAACATCAACGAATGTAAGTGCTCAGCCGCAGACGGACAGCCTAGACGGAGCAAGGACGTTGCTCCATTTAACATACAGTGCTTGATCAAAAGGAGAGTAAAGAATCGCAGGTAAGTCATACACAGCGCCTTGCCTTTCACGTATTTTAGAAAATACATAGGGAGAAAAAGAATTATGTGCCTAATTCAGCTCCATACAAATCCAGGAAATTTAATCATGTACGCAGAAGGTAGCGCAACTGCTTTCTCTTTGAGGGTCCTCGTTTTAACTTGTTTGCCTAACCGGAAGCTTACTCATAATTACAGTTCTTTTTCCCCAATTCCTGTGTATGTGGAAGCTGGAGTTTGCACAAACTTACATAGTAGGTTGGGTGCAGAGCGACTGTTAAAACATCATAGGCCTCTTCCAGTGTTTAGTCCGTGTCCTGCTCACTGGATCACGTCACCTCCCACAGGTAAGAATACAGAATTTCATTTTTGTTTCAACACATACCAGAGAAATCAGGGTCTGAGCAATTTAAGGCAAAGAATTTAAGCTAGATGTCATGTATATTTCCTTAGCAGAGCTCCAGAAATCCCAGGAAATACTTTTAATTTGCACTTTTACACAAAACCCAGCACACCGAGCGTGACGACATGCTGATTTTCAGAAAACACGCAGCTCCTAGAGCTTCTCTGCTAGAAATCAGTAGCAGCTAAGTGTATTTAGCTTCGTGGATGTTGAGTTAAACTTGGAGCTTAGTTTCTTCTTTGTTTTTATTTCCTTTACTTATTCTGATTGTTAATCCATTTTATTTCTGATAAATCCTGTCTAATATTGGACCACCTAGCAATCTTTGAACAGACAGAGCCTCAAGCAGGCAGAAGGGTTATTATTAACAATCCTCATCCTGCAAGTAGAAAACGAGGCAGAGAACCATCAAATGACTATATTTCTTTGGGAAATCAGGAGTTCAAAAACAAATTGAGGCCAGCTCTTCCAATTTGGAGGCTGTTCTTAAAAGCTTGTCCACCTTTTTATCCATCGTAACCCTTAGAGCCTCATTTTTGCTTGCTATTTTCTCCCCCAACCAGGAAAGCTTTGCCTCTCGTTAAAGAGTCACATCCTGCTTCTCCCCAATAAAACACTGGCATTTCTGAACAGAACAGCATTATCCTCAGGAGCCGAACAAGAGACATGGTGCTGACTAAAAAGATGAATTTTGCCCCATCTCCAGTCCTCGGGCATCATTCTGCTCACCGCTGGAGAGAACGGATATAGTAGAGAAAAAAGTATTACGAAATCAAGTGGAATATTTAATGCAGGATGAATTTTCAAGCAACTAATTCACTCCCTCATTTGAGACTGCAGAATGGAAATAAGATAATGAAGGAAGGAAATATTTCAGGAGGTGAAACAGCAAAAACAGCCTGAGAAAAGGTGCCTCACCAATGAGATGTGTTATTGTGTTTCATCATCAAAGACAGAAAAGTTGAATTAGTCTCATTACCAATGTTGGCCTTTCTACTTACTAAGAATTAACAAGTATGCAAATTTATCACTGATTAAGGTTAAAWTTTTTTTTTTTAATCTTCCGTGGCTACTGTCAACATTTCAGCTCTTTTGCGAGCCTGTTTGACAGCAGTACCTAGAGCTGGTCAAATACTGCAAAAYGGTGTTTACAAACCATTTGTATGAATTCTGAGCAGCTGCTTGGTTCAACCATGTTTGTGCCCCTTGTTGTTCATGAATATTCAAGTGAACATGTTTTTGTTTGCACAAATGGTTGGGGAGTGGCTGTTTCTGTATGAATATATTCTCATGTAAACAAAGATATTCCTGTGGGATCAAGAGTGCATGCTAATTCACTACTAAATGCCTGTTATTCCCTTGTTTAAAAAGTTTTGAGCATTTAGTCAGAAATCAGAAACCTGATTTAATTAACCAGTCAGATCCTACCACACACAAGTAGCCGGCAGCATACAGCAAGAAGAGTACAGAACTCAGGTTACTGAAAAGTATTGATCTGATTTGAGCAAAAAGATTCACGGAAAAAAATTCTGAGATCTTTGTGAACGGAATAAAAGGGATAAATTAAGACCGACTGCTAGTCAAAATGAGTAACTCACCTGGTTCTCGTAATACACCTTAGTTTGAAATCAAACATTGTCAGCGTACTTGGGAAGGAGAAAAAGCAAGGTAGCTTAGCAAACGGGCTCACTGAAACTGTCTTCACTGTGTTCATTACGCCTTAAACTGGTTTCCTCCTGGGTTACACACAGCACAAGAACCCTTTTTTGGTACTTTATGTTCTTTCCAGCAGGAAAAGCAGATAAAGGATGTATCAGTAAGTCTTGCTTAAAGATGCATCCGCTGCAATGGTTTCAGGCACGACTACTGCTCTGGAGCAGGCAGCAGGAGGCTCTGGTGTAGGATACTGGGGCTCTGCAGTAAGGTTGGGATGTTATTGCCTTGCCTGCTCTGTATTTATTTAAGTCATAGACAGATTTCTCCTGTTCAGAGAATTAACTCACCCACTCAGCAGGGATGAACACATTGGGAGTTCAGTTTGGGGAGGTTCCAGCTGATCTTCAGACAATATTCCTAGAAGTTTGAAAACAGAGGTTATAAAGTGTCTGAATTCATGAGACTCATCACAGTGTTTTGCTATGCAAGAAGCTGAACTTGAGAAAAAGAGAAACAGAACACATGCTGAGCCTATTAATTATGTAGATGTATTTCTCATTTGCAAATAGCAAAGTAGCATATTTCTATAAATACAAAGAACGTGGCACAGCTTTGTAATGCTAAGTCAAACATCAGCCAGCAAGAATGTAGTTCTGGCTGATGCTGGCTTGGGGGAAGGGATGGCACAGACTGCCTCCTGGGGTACCTTCCATTTTATTTCCTAGGATTTTAGGAAGCCCTCACAAAACTGATTTTAGCATGTTAATCTGTTGCTAAGAGGCAAATGAGTAGAGACAATCATATCCACATTTCACCTTGCTTTTCCCATAAAAGGCAAAATTTCTGGAGATTTAGGATAGTTACAAGGAAAGAAAAAACTCCATATTACATCACCTTTAAACCCGTACCAATTTGTCATAACACAGAGGTTATTCTATCAATGTTGATTAACATGTCATGATTATGAAAAATATTATTTTTAAGATACTAATCAAGTTGCTAGGAAGGCAGAATTAATTATATAAGACATATCTGCAATAGTACACTGATGCTGTGAAGACTTTTTGGCCAAACAAAGCCTTTTTCCATTTTTCTTCCTTCATGCTAGCGCTTGTACCTTGTGATATCCTCCCTACTGAAGAAAGATGTACGAAAGCCTTTAGCACCTCTGCAAAACACCCTTCTGCTCACACACATCTGAAGCTTAACACACCCATCTAAAGATTATATGAAAGTATTTAAAGAATATTCAAGTTTCTGCAACTAGGTATTGTTATTCACACCTGGGGACTCCAAACTGCATACATATTGAATGGAAATTAATATTTATGCTTTTAAGCATAATTATTCTGGAACATGATAGGAAGCTGTATTTGATTACTGACCTAACAAGACCCAACTCAAAAACTAACTACTTCACAGATTTCAGGGCACAGACTTAATTTGTAAGGAAGAGAGGATTTACCACCTCGTATTATACAGCAGACAACCTAGCCCGCGCGTTGCTCGAACCGCCCCAGTGTCTGGAGCACGGAGAACGTTTCAGCCTCAAAACCGATACGGATGCTTCCCCAGGGCAGGCGTTTTATTAGTGCATTACTTCTCAGGTGTTCGTCTCAGAAAATTTTACCCGTTTACAGCAGACTTATTGCTTTTCTGCTTGAGGAATAATCGCACAGCGTTTTCTTCCTTTAGCTCTGGCTTTGGCCGGAGGGACTCGGCTCCTGCAGCTTCCAYGCGCCTGAACAGATGTCAGAGGCGTTCGGGGCTGCCGAGGCTTTTGCCACSCGGCGGGTAACACGGCAACGCTTGTACGGCCACGCTTCGCCTTCCTCCTCCCCGTGCCCGCAACCGCAGCTTGCCCCCGGCCCGCCGAGAGGCTCTGCGGCAGCCGACGCGCGACGAGGGCGCAGGACGCGCCACGAGCCCCCCTCGAGCTCTGAAATGCCCCCGAGGAAGCGGCTGTGTCGCGCGCACCTCTCGCAGGAGCCCGTCCGCGCGGCGGGGAAGGCCGCCCGCGAGCGAGGGCCGGCGCGGCGGCCTGTGGGGAACCCAGCCGCCCGCCGGCCCCCTCCCTCGGGCGGCCTCTGCCTCCCCGTTGCAGCCACCCGGCTCGAATCCCGCTCCGCGTTTCTGTTGGCAGCAAAACAAGACTGCCAGGGAGGGACAGGAACCAGGCAAACACAAAGCGTTCAAACGTTTATAGCGACAGGAAGAGGGAAGCTGCTCTGCGAGGAGCAGAACTAAAGCGGGCTGCCATGAGCTCTGGATCTGCACCTTGCGGCGGGTTCTCCTGAGGGCTGGAAAGGCGCCAGCTCCAGCTGCAGGTCCCCCCGGCGCTCGAAGGATTCCTGACACCTCTCGGGGATGATTATCGCCTGTCCAGAGCGGGGTGAGCTCTCGCGGAGTCTCTCCCTCCAGGGGTGTTTGCAGGGACCTGTCTCCTGCCACCTCCTCCTGCGAAATCCAGAGCAGCTCGTTATCTGAGGGCTCTCTCCCTTCTGCCGGTTCGGACTGAACCCAATCGATGGAGCCAGGAAACCCTGGGAGGAGTGGGGGACAAGGTGCAGCTTCAGTGTCGGTTCTTTAGGAAACCAGGTTAAAAGTGGAAGCCTTGCCATAATGGGAGAAAATAGATGCTCTAATCTCATAGTAAATAAAGTCTCACTGGATGAGGAGTAGCAATATCCATTCCTATTTTAACACATCCAGCCGCAGGAGATTTAATTTTTATCCAAAGGCACATCAGGGAAAATTAAAAGTCATTGATCCTGTTCATCTACTTCCTCATCTTCTCCTCCCACCCCAATTTCACATTTCAAGCACTTACCAAGAAAATTAAACACACAGCAATTAAGGAGGCACGAGAAATCACTTGCCTCTCAGCACCTTCTGATTTCCAGAAAGGGAGACCATCAAACCCCCTTTGTAGAGCAACACGTCACCCCTCAGCCCCCAAAGCCGGCACTGCTTGGGGTAGGTTGTCCCTCGGTTGTGTCCCTCTGCACTCTCTTTAAGTGAATTATTCGCAGGTGTGCAGACCTTGATTTATTCCCCAGGGTCTCCTATGTGACATTGTTTAATTTGATCTTGTTACTCGCTTATGGCAGATAAGAGGTTTGAGCTTTTTTTTTTTTAAATCTTTTTCACTGAAGTGACTGAATCTTAAGAAAAATAACGATGTGTTTCTGACTTATTCTTCTTATGAGTTGATAGAAAGATGGATGGTTYCCGTTCCCATCCCCAGCTCCATACAGAATAATCCCAAACGGAAAGAAAGACTGCACTGAATCCTTGGCATTTCCTTGCTAGTTTTTTTAGTTAAAGGGTAAAACAGAAAGAAGGATGCCCTCCTTCACACCTCCCCCAAATAAAAACCTATAAGCAAATGCAATTTTTTAAACAGTTATTTCTAAAAATGTTTTATCAAAAGGAAATGTCACTGTCATGGACTATCCACTCATTTAGATAATTGCTGCATGCAGATTTCATTGTTTTTTTCTGTCTCTAACAAAAAATTCAATTAATTATAGCACTGAACATTTAGAGGAGATCTCAAATTAACTGGAATATACATCCCTGGAGAAATCAGCTGAGCACTACAGAGATCACGATAATGATGAAAGAGCTGTCCACCTGAGCAGGCTTTTGCATTTTGAGGGTTTTCTTTCTCTTGCTTGTACCTATGAATATGTCAGGAAAGGTACCTATATCAAATAAGGGGGAAAACGGACCAGGTTTCTGAGAAACACCTTACGCAGCAAGTGGGTAATAAAGCGGGGACGAGGGAAGGCGAAGTATCAGATTTTCTCTCAGAAATCGACCTCGATCGTATTAGACCCAGATGATTGCATATGAACCTCAGCAACTTCCTTCTCTAAGGTGATCAAATCGGGCTATGCCAGCTTCTGGCAACGACAGCCAAAAAAGAAAACTCACGTACAATTAGAGCGAAGAAGGGGAAAATGCAGTGCTGTTCTTCTGCCTTTTACAGACGGATGGGTTTTTGAAGGCAGTACACTGGGAGACCTGGTGATACAAAGCAGYCGAATGTTTTTAAACCCTGAGCTAAAAAAGAATTTCAACTGCACATTTGCCTAGAAAGCTTTAGGGATTTTTCAGAAGCAGCATAAAGCTATTTTATTCTTAATTACTCTGAATATATTATTTTGACTATTTCCAACTCCAACAGTAACAATATTTCTTTTATGCATATGCATTATGTAGCTTGGTATTAGGAAATGTAATATTTTAATGCATTATGAGAAATAAATCTAAAATTGTATTTGAGATTAAAAATGACATTTTTTCTACTACATTGTGTTTCCAGAAGGTGGCTGGAAACCCTTTGAGTATTCACTAGAAGGCTATGTAAGGTCACGGGTATTTCCTGAAACAATGCAAAATGGCAGAGGAGAATCCCCTGGAGAAGACGTTAAAGACCTGGAAATTAGCACCAATAGCATGGCAATCACAGCTTTGAAACTAGATAGATGATAGAGGAAAAGCAACTTTATCCTTTTGTCTCAGCAACAATGCTGCAAAGTATTTAAGGGCTGTTGAAAACATTAGGTAGGAATCCACAGTAGGGAGCAAATATCAAGAGCTGTTCCTACAAATTACCAAGAGGGGAAATTTTTGCAATTCTTATCCAAAGAATTGCCCAGCCACCTACAACTTATCAGCAAAGGGAAATACAGGCTCATTTTTTTCCCTCAAGATTATTACAATTAAAAAATATATAAAAGAAGCCTATAGCAGAGCATAACATAAGTCCAGCAAATGTCCAGGTAACATTAAAGCTCAAAGTCAAACATCAGCAGTCTGCCCTTGTGGAGACTCGGACAAAACGAGATACACCAACCATGAAAATTCTCATCTGTACCAGGAATCACAGAATTTAGAATGACTTAATCAAACATTAAAATTAATTCAGCTTCCTAATTAACAACAACGTCCTAAGACAGCATTTTCATTCTTTTATCTTGGGGACATTCTTTGACACAAAGGCAGATTTCCAAAGGTCTCTTTGATACTGAAGTTCCATCGACTTCAGTGAGAGTTGGGGTCTCACATTCAGCTGGATGCAGGCCTGAGGCACTGAGGACTTCGCATCCTTTAGGCAGGGGCGAGCGCTGCCTTGCTAGACGGGCTGGCACGGAGCGTACAATCAAGAGAAGTGAAAAATGTTGTTTTGCATGCAGGAATCATGAGGAAGAACCTGGAGAGAAATTCTGTAAAAAATTTATCAAAAGTGTTGAAAATCACTATCTGCAGCAAGGCTGGGCTGCTCGCCTTTCTTCCTTCTGAGGGGGAATTGGAAGAGAAATGAGCAAATATCTGTTTTATCTCCAGGTTGGTTTTCCCCTTCCCTTAGGAGGGCAGTGTCTCACTGACCAAAAAAAAAATCAAAGGAAATGAGTCATCAGCACAGCCCTGGCTTGAAGCTAGGTTCGATGGTGCTCAACAGAATAACAGTCCTTATTTTTCCACAAAGAACCCAAGGATAAGTATTCTAAACTTTTTGTAGCCATGCCTTTTACAGGGGGACACGTCTCCCACATCAACCAATCCTCAGCGGATGCCAGGCACAAGCCGAGGCCTCGGGGAACGCAGGTCCCTCATCCGAAGCCCTCTGAGWAGCCTCCTGAGACCTTATGGTGCTGCAAGCCCTCCCGCCAGCCMCAGCCCTGGCCGGATCCAGGCCCGCGTCCCCGCTGCTGGACGCGCTGCTGTGCACCTGCGACGGCCGTGCAGCAAATGACCAGCAAAAACTGTCATCTCACACAACCACAAAATTGCACTGCTCTTAGATGGTGGTTTGCATTCACGTCTTACACCATCACAAATTCCCTTCGTGATCACGGGAGCGGTACAATTCAGTTATTATACCTGCATTTTAATAGTACATGTATTCAGAATTATTCCTTTGGAGTAAAAGGTACTTTAAATATAACTGTTCCACTTTATCAACTACAAGGTAATTATGTATTAAAAAGCATTGAAATTGCTTTGTAATTTTCATATAAACTACAATGTAATTACAGTCTTTGTAAAGTATGACTATAACACAGTAATGAATTAAAGATGAGAAATAAGGATATAGACTAGTTTGTATTTAGAGCAGACATTTCCACAGTCTTCCYCTTGTGGAGCCCTTTCAGGAATATGGCTCCACTTCCATTTACACCCACTGGGGCCCCAGTGGCAGATTTGGGAGCCACCAATATCTAAATAAATAACAGAGCAAGACCGGTGTTTTGTGCAAGCAAACACAACGTGTGCTATTGCTGACTTTCTCTAGCCGGCCAAACACTTGTAATTGCTCCCCACTACACGTCTCCCCTCTGGAAACAGACTTCCCAGATAATTTGAGGCTGGCAGTTTTCCTCACCGCAGTACAAGCATGAATGGAAACTGCTGGTATAACAGCGCTGCTTGTTAAGCAAACGTGCCAAATTTCATTTTTAAGTGGAAGAGAGGGAGTAAAAAAAAAAGTTGATATTTTTTCCTATTTGGTGCAAATATTCCAGTCTATCTCAACTCGCTCTTCAGCTACCAATCCATGAAACTCGCTTTGCCAAGAACATTACCGGGGGCGCAAATCTTTGCCATCTGTTGCACTGTCTAACTGCAGCGACAAACCCAGCATAATTTACCATTGTATCATAACAGCATCAGCCGGACGATGTATAGGGCCTTGAAGGTGCTCTCCTCGGAGCCGCCGCGTGCTTGTGCTGCCCTCTGCACCTCCTCCAGCCACGAGCTCCAGCCCCACGCTGCTCCCCTCCCTCGGCTGCAGTCTCTGCGTGTCAAACAGGAATTCGCTGCTCTCCGACACCGGATTGCTGGGCACGCTACCCCCCGCTCGCAGGGTAATGCATCCAGAGAAAGGATGCTATTAAATTCTGCTATCTTGGAACACATATAAATAATTCACACCTTTTCTATAAACATTCATCCCTGTAACCTCAGTTGTCATTCAAGCAAAGGTTACAGTCTTCATCCATGTCCATTTTCCATATATCAACCAAATCATCTGAATTTTTCAACTGCCTTCTCTACCCAATTTATATTTTTATTAAAATCCAAGTGTACATGTTTTGTCTTAGCAGTTAAACAAAAAGACTCCAGTTTTTGCTTTCTGACTCTTTTTTTCCTTTTAACCAGTGCATATCCACTGGCTTCACTGGAACTACTGTGGGTTTACATGAAAATGAGAGCTGAGTCAGGGATGACATATTAGAGTCCAAAGGTTTTAAATAAAAACATCATGAGATTATGCTCCTATCTGTATGGTATAAAGACATTTGATCTGTAACTTAGCAGAGGGAAAATATCTCTACACTTCCTAAACCCCTCCTAAATGCTAAATGCACTGATGCAACCTCTTTCTATTTCACATGCAGTCTCCGCTATTATCTCTTACAAAAAAAATAAAATAAAAAATCCCACAACGGAATCATTCTGCAATTTGGCAGCTTTATAAGTCAAAATTAGACTTGTCTTTCCTATCATCATCTCAGGAATAAGAAAGGGAAAACAAGGAAGAGAGGCAATAAAAGTTATGAATACTTACAAGCAAGAAGAGAGGAGGATGGAGCAGTCAATCAGTCCCCAAATGACTCCCTTCGGGCTGCAGCAGTTGGGTGTTGCCAAAGAGCTAACACCAAAAAGCATCCTGGGAAGAAGGAAATTCCTGTAAGTGGCCAGCTTTTTGCTGAGGAGAGATATTACGAACCGTAAAAATTATGTGCTGCTTCTGTTTCACAAACATTACCTAATTGCAAGACTAAATATCCAGAATAAACATGGAATGGGCATTTTTACTAGGCTGCAGAAGAGTAGAGCTACAAAGAAAATAACTCTATGGAATTCACAGGAGAGACCCATTTCAGACCATATGTTGGGAAGAATCTTAATCCAAATGTATGAGTCAATGTGTTACCTAAGTTTTGCATGCCAAGTCTGCGAGTTTGGGACTGAGATTGGGTTTTTTCAAGCTTTTGTGCTGGCCTGCTTTTATCCCGCAAAAACTGATACATACGCTTGACTTTCTGCATTGGGAACTTTTCCTAACTCTCTGCACTGTGAATCTGAACACCAAAAATCAAAGGACTTGCTCACAGGATGGATAGTTCAGCACGTGTGATTTCTTTTTGCTAAGGTTCAGAGCCTTAATTGCTTGATTTTGCAGTCATGCAGGGATATATCACAGTCACAGCCAAGACTGACTGTAATCTCCATCATGGTACTCCATAATCCAAATCCCTAGATTTTTTATTTCTCTGTTAATAAGAGACAAGACACCTGTCTTTTATTTTTATATATGTTTATGGTTTGATTTATACACCTTATAAAATTATTATTATTTCAAACCTGCCTGTAGGCAGCAGCTTCACAACTGGATAACTGCCACTAAAAGATGGCAAAGCTAGAAGAAAATCCCGTCATACAAAAAATCTCATCTGCCATAACCACTCATTTATTTATTCAACAGACGAAATTAGAGAGCGAACAGAACGCCGACAATAACGAGGGTGTTAGAGACAAGCTTCACCGCAGACCTCTGCCAACGCGCTCGCCTCCCAGCCGCCGCCGTCCTGGGCAGCATCCCCTCCCCAAACACAAACTGCCAAATACAGCTGGCCCCAAAACGCCTATTCTATTTTGCAGCGACTTTCCAAAGCTTCAAAAGCTGTTTTTGTTCCATACTGAATATTGAAACTTTTCAAATACTCTTCTGAAACAAAATATGCAGGAACGTTCATTAGATACAAAAAAAAAAAAAAATCAGGGGGTTGATTTGGGAAATTTTTCTCTAAGTAATTGGAGGATCTAACACAGATCGCAACAAACTCCTCATTAAAGTGGGATATATTTTTAATGCAATGGTGCCCAGGCTTTTTCAGGCAGCTGGGACAGATGAGCTCCCACGAGCCATCCGAGGGCGGCACGCAATCACTGCCCTGTCACGCAGTGGGACGGGCATCTCCAGGCAGCGAGATGCTGGTGGCCTTGCGAGACAACCACTAACACGCTGAGGAGTGCCCTAGCTGTGAGCAGAAATGCTTGTTCTTAGGGGCCAGAGGTGTCTGGGGCCAAAGGTATGGCTGCATCAAATCGGACCCAAATACTGGCAGTTCGGTACCTTGTTTAAATGCAACAAACATTACACTGAAAACAGACTCACAGCCCTACCACTGGTTCTACCCAAGTGTATACAGCTATTTATTTTATACACCCTAAAGCTGTTTGTACATTTATAGCCACATATATATATATMTCTATATATCTATATCTATATATCTTTTTATAGCTATAGCTTTAGGCAGTGTCAGACTGTCAGGGCAGAGCAGGGCCGCAGGGGCTCCCCAAGGCGGCAGGGCAGGACCTGGTTGTCCCATCCCATCCCACCGCCCCACGGGGGAGCAGGACAGCCGAGGGCAGGCCTGGGCATCTCCGTGGGGCCAGGCCATCAGTCCTGCTACTGCCCTCACAGCCCTGACACACACACGGATCTTCAGTTTTCTCTTTTTTGTACATTAAAAAAGAAAATTAGCTTCAGTTGGCTAATTCCAAGGTCAGAGAGGGCTAGCGGTGGCTAACACCTCTGTAAAATCTGGCTACTATTTCAGTTTAGATTCTGCAAGATTTAAACACAGGTTTAATTTTAGTACACAAGCCGAGACTGCTCAAGCTGAAAGCTACAGATATTCAGGTGTCTCAGAAACACAGCCTGAGGTACGCACGTATAGGCAGCCTGGTTTGGCAGCTCCAGCTACACTGCGTCTTGCTAGGGCCTGCAGAACTGCAGTATAAATGCACTTTCCTTCTTCTACCTTTCTCAGGGTCCTACAGGACATCTCAGAGAACGTCTGCTGTCACCATCTTCCACTCTTTGCAGCTGGCACAGATTGCTGCTGGAGAAGTAGGCTCTACTTTTTGTTCACACAGTAAGGCAAGTTTTAATAAATAATAAAACACAAAGACTGTGTGGGCTCATGTTCTGCAGCTTGCATGAATATATTCTTAGGGTGACAAACACAAGCAGAGGACTTGGCTTGACTAATCTGGGGATCAAGCCTTTTATCTGAAAACAGGATAAACAGTCAGTCTGTTCTTCTAAAGAGAAGTAATTTCAGTGACAGGCAACTCCCTTTTTGTCCCCATCTTTGTAGGTTTGCTTTGACTCCTTGGAAACCTAAGGCTCAATCTGTATTATGTGAATTCCATGTGCAAAATGGCAAACACTCATTCAAACAGCCTGAAGTTTTATATAATCTATACTGCAAATGCAAAATATATATTAAGACCCATTCTTACAGTTGCACCAAGATTAGGTGACCTCAACAGCTAAACAACATGGGTTTTTCCAAATGATTTGACTGTTGTAAATATTCATAGCAGCAATGACAGAAAAAACCCAAAGTGTTATTTAAAAGCCATGTGTGTACTGATGAGGTAGAGCCCAGGATCTGGCAAATACAGCTAGAAGAAGAGAAGGTCGAGCCCCATCTCCCTCGTGCTTGCCGGGTGCCGGGGCCTGCAGCCGCATTCCTGCCCTGCGTGAGCTTCGGCAGACTCTGCTCTCCAACCTGCTGACCGCCTCTCTAACCGCCCCGCGCTGAGATGGAAGAGGTAGAGCCAACTGCCAGCACCTGAATCAGAAATACAAGTATTTATATTGGATGGACACAAATCCTCTAGCAGCTGGTGGACAGGTGAGTATTAGAAGCTAAGCTGGGAAGCAGAGGTACCAAAGAAGAGGTTCGTTATGGAGCCTTTCCCTGGAACAGCGGCTCGGCAGCGTGAAGGATCTCCCAGGAGCCCGGCTACCTCATCCCGGCAAGTGCAATCAGGATTGCAGCCAGTGGAAGTGCAACGGTGTAAGACTGGCGCGAGCAGAAACAGCCATGAATGCACATGCTGTGTATTTAGAAGAAAGTAATACGACACGTAAACCTGCGCTAAGCAAACACAGGTGTGAATTACAACTACATCAGAGTATTCTCATGAGTTGCTCTATCGTGTGATTGGAATATATCACACGGGTTAGGGTTCACAGCAACGCCTCTGAACCATGGCAAGACAGTACAGAAAAAGAAACAATTCCTCCTGGAGCCRAGGGTTCCTGTTCTTCTCGCTGTACAACCATAAAACAATTCTGTACCAGCATAGTACAACAACTGCCTATCAGCTGTGCTTTGAGCTGGAAGATGATCTGTCAAAAGATACCGCCTTACTAGGAAATTATGTTTTTTTAGGAAGTTTCAAGATAGGAGCATTTCCTGTTTTTTAATGAAACTTTTTTTAGTTAGAAATTATTTTTTTCCAGAAGGTTAGGCAAATCCTGGGGGGTGTGCAGAACAAGTAAATACATTTGAAACTGAAACGAAAATTTTCAAAACTACCAAAACAAAATATTTTCACTGAGCCAAGCTGACTTCTTTTTTTGATTGCCAAGCTACAAAAAGAACATTTCAGATGGACTTTTTGTTCCAATTCAAGATAGAAAAGAACTGGAAAATCTCCACACATTTATTTGCAGGGAAGCCACATCTCATCACTTTTTCCTCAGATCTAAAACCTCTGAAGTTTTGAGTCCCAGACAGAAGAGACCTTCCAGAATCACTGAGCTGAAGGCATTTGCTCAGCTCTCCAAGCATTCGGCATATTTTTAAGACAGGCAATAAAATTTAACTTAATCATACTTTAAAGACAATAAAATTTTTTAAAATGATAAAAAGTTCCCATGTAACAGGTACTGATTATTCATTTTATCGTTTGACAGTGATCTTAAGCTTTCACCACAAGACAGTACTGGAAAATTCATTAAAATTACAGTGAATTATAAAATTACATCCATTGATGGATGATTTGAGGTCTGAATGCAGCTTTGTAATTCTGCTTAAGCAATGAGGAGTTGAAGTGTAGCTACTCTGTGAAAAGTTCTTCATTACGGTGGGGAAAGAAAAAGGCAGATTTTTGTGTCTTTCCCACCAGTACGCCTGATGGAAAAGCAGCAGTGAACATGGCTGAAATACAGTAGCTAGTTTATGGTGTGCAGAGTATTCGGCAAGTTTACACTGCAAGGGGTAGGATAATACAGAAATACAGAGGGTTGTTTCAGCTGAGTTAGCAGCCCCAAACTGCAAACACAGAGACAGTGTCTGAAGGGTTTTACCTTTTTACTGATGAAACATAGTTTCCTGCTTTAATCAAATTTGTTTAGGATCAGTGAGGTTTTTATTATGATTATGGGCATTCCTCCTTCATGCTTTATCTGACAAATGCCGTAGAAGAGCTGCATTAGTCAAATGTGACTTGAATGTAGAGGTCATTACCCACTTCTCTAATGGACCAGCAGGTTTTCAATTAATTAACGTGAAGAAATCACTGGGGGTGACAGCAGAAGGATTTCAAGCTTCCCAATGAAGTGCTGAGATATCAAATTAAATGAGCTGCACCAACAGTTAGCAAACAGAGACTACCGTGCTTGGGAAAACTGCACAAAAATTTTGGGGCATGAAATGAGTAGTTTTGCCATGCAAACAGCCACTGAGAAATGTAGCCAATTTCATTAAGGTTTGCAAATCTGTCTTTGTGGAGCAGAATTCCTGTTATCGCTTACTGAAATATTGGTTCAGTTTTAGGTCATTTTATAAAATGTGGCTGCTACTGCAAGCACGTTGCCAAATTCTGTATGTATTTGGATAGACAGAGAAAGATAAAGCACATGCGTGGGTATCCTATGTGCACCAAAAAGGGTACGGTATATGCAAATTCTATCTGACAGGTGTGGACGATCACAGTATTTCACAAGAACAAAGTGGTATCTGATGTTTGGAGGTCATAGGGACTATCCTAAAACCACAAGCTACTTTCTTCCTGCGCTGTGCATTTTATGAAGAAATGCCTTTAAAATATTCTATTTTTTATCAGAGTACTTTTTAACATACTTTTTTAATCTCTCCACTTCTAATTCAGCTTCCTTTGGTTTATTCACTCAACTGCATTTGATTTGAAGAAATAAATTATTACCAATAAGATTATTTTTGATACAGTCCCGCCTACAGATCCTGCAGTCTTGATTAATCATATTCTGCCAATCTAAAGCAGCGAGCCACTCAAATAACACCATGGACTGCGCGACTGGCTTACGGTGTGACCTTGGGTGAATTATTTATTTCACCAAGAAGTACTGAAAAGAACAAGCAGGTTGCTGGAATTGCAGCTATTCCACATAGGCCTTTCTGGGAAGTGGTACATTTTATCAGCACCACTTATGGGAAAATTATTTTTTAATGAAGAGTCTTTGACTACGTCTAGTACAAGCAAGTGGCAGTGCACGGGGTTTTTACTGAATTCTCGGTAGTAGGGAACCGCCTCTGTTGAAGCTGCTGCAGCCGCATTGCTTGGGAGATCTCCCTGGTCTTGCACATAACAAAGCCGTTCGCTCACTTGACTCTACGAGTCCTGCAGTTTGTCCTGTAGCACAACCACATTTCAGGTGAAAGCACTGAATTCGCCAGAAATAATCTATTATTGAGCAGCAGTGGAGGTACCTGGAACATTATACGTGTCGCACACTACTTGAAAGCAATTCAAATACTGAGCGAGCTGCCGTAGCTGCGGGTAACACCGGGAGCACGTTGTCATTCAGATGCATTACGGGAGCGAACTGGTGCGTGCGGAGGTATGGTTTTGCACTTCAGCACGTGGGTTCAGCTATGCCCCGTAGCATCTCCCAGGGGAGGCAGGGGGAACCCTTCACTTTCGGGGCCCAGGGCACTGTGAACATGCAGAACAGCTGCGCTGTAAAACGGCCCAAATCCGAACAACGTCACCGCGGTGCTTGCTTTCCCGAGAGGGAGGAGAGGGGAAAAGAAGTTTGTGGAGGAGCAGAAATTCTACATAGCATTTTACAGAGGATATTAGACCAGATTCATTGGTACACGCTGCCTTTATATCACTTTGGATATGCAAATAAGCTATAAACATAGCCTAATCAGCTAGTTAGGCCAGGTTTACAGCCGTCTTGAATTACCGGCGTGGCACAAAGCAGCTGGAGGGAACAGATACATCTGGCCCCAAATCCCTCAGCTGCTTTCTTGTTTTGTTTTCTTTTAAACAGCACAAACAAGTTTCAAAGGTTGGTTTCAATCCCTCCCCCATGCTTGTTCCTTTTCAGCTGCTTTCACACTGTTAAAATTCTGGTGAAAAAATGCATTTAAACTACATTTACCAACAGAAAAAACGTAGCTCAGGCCATGAACTACCGAAGTGAGAGTCAGGACACCCGGGCTGTGTTTCTGACTCTTCCACGGACTCGCCCTGCCCTTGGCTCTTCCCGGTCGGCCGCAGTGCCTGCTCTGCCTGCAGCCCTTCAAGGATGAGGGTCGTTTTGAGACTACAGCACCAAGCACGACGGGCAGATGGCACCTACAGGCCACACCTGGACGCGAGGCACTGAGAGGACAGTCACTGGCAGGGGTGAGGCATGTTTTATGATGCGAGGAAACCTTCGAGAAGTGGAGTGCAAGTTTCACAGACATCTCCAAACAACCACTGAAGACCAGCGAGCTAGAAGAGCCCTCGGGTTGCATCTGCAGCAGACCAGGAATCTCCGCCGTTTGAAATCTGGGGGAGAATAACCTTCACAGATCCCAGAGACCAGAACTAGCCCACGTTCCTGGCACATACTCGGTCTTTTCCGTTTGTAATAGGAAACCCATCATTCCTGGGGACTCTGAGCCTGAACGCATCTCTCTTAAGCAGGAAGATGAACCCTAAGGAGACTTGCTCCCACTTCAGTCGTTGCTGTACTCTTATGTCTTTTGCTTGAAGTCCCTGCTGTTGACAACAGTCCCAGACAGGACTATCGCAGTCTTGGGTCTGAACCAACCAGCATATTTTCAGGTTCTGTTTCTGTTTCTATATTTTATATTGCAGGGCAAACATGACCCTCCGTGGGGCACAGAGAGCTAAAGCAGCACCTTCGCACCTGGGATACAGTAGCTCCAAAAGATTTGGGAGAAAATAACTCCTAGAGTACTGAAATGGAAATTAGGGTTGGCTCTTACATGGGCTGGGCAAGAAAAAATGGAAAAACACCTCTTAAATCCTTCCTAACACTACACCCTGTGGTGGACCTTGTTCGATAACAAACCAACCACAAGTGCTTTCTCCAACACTGCTTTCCTATTCCACACCCAGGAACAGGATCATACGCATAAAACTTACCCAGACAGATAACGCAAAATTACTCAGGACTGATTTCCCATTGAAGTTCGAATGTTGTTCGGTTACGGGATTTTTTTAAAAGGAAAGAAGTTAAAACTCTGTTCAGGACTTGTCAAGCCTTCAACAAGCACCCCAGCAGTGCACAGTCTTCACCCTAGCAGTGGTAAAAGCAGTGGCCCTGTGACTTACTAAGTCAGTCCTGCACAGCCTGTTGATTTTAGGATTTTTTGAATTCTGACTTGCACAATTCTCAAGCGGTCACAGGGGAATATATTTCACCCCACAACAGCTTTGAGTTGATGTTCGGTACAGCACTAACAGAACCACGGGCCGTATACGCTGCTCTCCGTTTCTGTATGAGTTCCTACCTCACTGGAAAACCAGTCCAGCAATGGGATACGGCCTTTAATAAACACCCAGCATCTTTTCTGCCACAGAGGCCCAGGAGAACTATTACTTCCTTACCTGCAAGTTCCTGACCTTTAAAAGGAAAAGGAAAAACTGACCTGAAAAAGAAACTCAGCAGAAGGAGGAAGTCCGGGCGGGACGGGTGCTGCTGTCCGACACGTGGGGGCTGGCCTGGGAGGTGCGGCTGCTGGTTTGGTGGTGCTGAGTACTTCTGGAAATAACACGGACCAAACCCATCCCCACGTCCCCATGGCCAGGGCAGGGCCTCCGCAGCACCAGCGTTTCAAGCCGAAAAAGCATTCAGACCTGTCAACAAGCACTTCCACCCGCTCCCCGGGGGAGACGAYGCACACCGCCTCCCTGTCCCCCTCGGCTGTCGCTTTGTGCGGGGGGGGCGACACAGCTACGCATCCGTGTTCCATATGGACAAAAAGGAACGGTTCCCTCCGTTGCATGGCGGATGCACCCCTGAGCAGGGGAGCTGAGCCCATAACCCCAGCGGCGTCCTCACGCGTCCCTGCGGCAGCACAGCAGAGCAAGAGGGGCCCGGAGCAGCCACGGAGGCTCCTGCAGCTTCCAACCACCATTCGCAGCTCTGCTCAGAATGGATTAATTAGCCACCAATACACATCACACGGCATCTTGCATTTCCAAACTGCTACCCCCTTCTCCAAGTGGGCCATTACTCATTGCAGTAGTTTCAGCTTGCTTAAAAAAAAAGAAAAGAAAAAAGAAACAACCCCCAAACCGCAGCCTGTCCTCCAGCTCCAGGCACTTCTTGTTACTGCTGGAAGAGATTGGAGCTTGCAATGGTGACTCCACGGAGGTTAAATCTGATGCCGCTGCCGGGGCTGCTCCTGCATTTCCTCCTAACATAACGTGCTTGACGGCAACTCACCCCCATCGCCCCCAAACCTCGTGCCTGGAGGGTGCTCGCGGCTCGGACACCAGCTAAGCCCACCTGGCAGTCACAGCGCGTCCCGCCGAGGAAGTGTCCCTTCCAAAACGGGTGGGAAAGCTTGTGCTCAGACACAGCAAGAATTTTTTGCTCTTTAAACTAGCACTTCAGAATTTGCCTGATTTGCAGAATATTTTCTCTTAGAAAAGGCACTGCTTATCGTATCTTTCTTATTTCTAAGAATTGGCTTCAGCAGGCTTCATGGCCAAAAAAAAAAAAAAAAAGAGGGAGCAGTACTGTAAGAAAACAATAAACATGAATAAAACACTACGCCTTCAAAGCAGAACATGTGAGGTTTATCCAACCTGAATACTGAGTCAATCTTGAGCCTAGCAGCTAAGAGAAAATATAGCAAGAAAAAGGGAAAATCTGGCAGGGGAAAATAAGAAATATACTTTGAGCACTTAGTCCCTGATGTCAGACTTGTGCCATGGCTCTGTTTTATTCCAAGCAAAATTTCATATCTCTGAAGTTATTAGAGTGACAGAAAGTGCTCTGAAAAACAGAATAAACCCAATTCCTTCCTGATGCCATCATATCTGCTCTGCCAACCAGCGGAGTGAGACCAGTGCTTAGCTCCTTGCCGAGGCAGAAATCAAGGGGAAGCTGCCAGGTCCCCGGCACGGCCAGGTCCCCAGGGCCAGCCAAGCCCCAGGGACTAGCCAAGCCTGTACTGGCCACGGACTTGTCTTTCCTTTTCTTGACCAAAGCAACGGGGCTTTTTGCAGGCACATGGTTGCCCACTCTTGGCAAACCTGATGTCACCAGGTAGGTGCTCACACATCTCAAGCGATAACGGGTTGAACTCCGCCAAGACGCCAGCGCTGGCGAATCTCCAAGTCCTTGTGGAGAGATATGGGGTCCGGGCAGCCCATATGCGTGGGAACGCCGCCCTGTGCAGCCACGTGGCAAAACGCATGAAATCAGGACCCGATCCTGGGATTTGCGAACATAAATCATTGCAGGCATCTTCCATGGAAGCAAAGTCATGCACGTGCTTATGTGCTTTGCCAGATGAAGCTCCTGAATTATCAGACGGGTTGTGGAGCAGGCGCCGTGATGCCAGCAATGCCTGCGCGGGTGTGAACCCGAGGCCACCGCCAGCTCTGCRGCACGAGGTGGGGTGCCCTCAGCCTTGCCAAGCAGGACTTTCGTGCTCAAGTACTACACCGAAGCCAGGTCTTACATATTTTTACTGACTCTGAAGAGCTCACTCTCTTTATATAGCATATATAATACCAGTCATGCTGTATTTTGCCATTTTGGGGTCGTTTTCCATTCTTTTTTAACTTTTAACTTCAGAATTACATAGGCACAGTGTGTGCCTGCATGCTTACACACCGCTCTGTTCTTACAGCACTGTGGGAGACACAAAAGATTTTTTTGTTGTTTCTAGTTTGCGTTAATCCTATTTATAGGCAATCATCAGCAGACAAATGTCCTGATAAATTCATCTTCATCTAGGCAAAAGCTTAGCTTATGATTATGATAAAATGAGAGCAATTTCTAAAAATGCTATGTTGGGGATTTATGTTAAGTCAGTCTAAATTGTATCAGTTATAAGTGACAGCTTATCCAGCACTTTTTTTTTTTCTAACTTTACCCTAATTATTTTGGTTTGGTAGATTTATACCAATAGTTGTTAGAGATCTTCATTGACGGAAATAAAAAAGTTTTAAAAGCTTTTGTGCTGGCTTCTTTTGGTACTGCATAACACTGAGCACCCTTTTTTGCAGAAAGACGGCGTGTATCAGCATTCATTTAACGCAGCGCATGACCGAGAGAGAGGTACAAACTTGGACAACAGTGACCAAAGACTATAAATTAAGTAGCAACAAAATACATAGCAGATGATTAGAGAGAGAGAAAACCTTTCCTTCCTTTCAGAAAAAAGTGTAAATTAAGACTGTGCGGAAAACTGGATAAACTGCACATCTTTCAAGGCTTGGCCAACCCACCAGGCTTGGGCCATGGTGCAGCGCAGCAAAACCCAAACGCCGCAGGCACAGTTTTCCCAGCAAGACTGTTTATCCATCATATGTAACGCTCTGTTCCCCAAGGAAGGCTAATGATGAAAAAACACACCTCTACATAAGGAGAAAGGCCACAATTAAACTTCTGCTGCTGTAAAACATGCAGGTTTTGTATTGTCACCTACCAATCAGAGTGGCATGTCCCTGCAACTGCCTGCGTTGGATCACAGGCCAGCACCGTACCCACGTGAACTAAAACTATGAGCTGTGCATCAATGTGCAATTTCTATAACGCTTTCACCAGCCGAACCCCATTGTAYGTGAGATTTTGGCCCTGCCTTCACTAGAATCGGCAACCAAAGCCTCAGTGACATCCGAGAGGCCAGGATTTCTACAGAAAACAGTCAGGAATGCTGTCTGCAGTCTGTCAAGGCATATTTACTTTATCTAGTAGACAGAGTATTTGTCATACGGAAATGGATTAAAGTTATTTCTTTCTGTCAACAATTCATTTTTGTTTTGTTTTGTTTTTTTTCCTGATCAAAAGTCCTCTACACTTAGTGAGTGTCTTTCAAGAAAGAATAATGGATTTTGGATCTGGTCCTTCATGGCTGATGGTATTAGGGCTTACCAGAAAGGAGCACTCCTTACTCAGAGGTCAGCAAACATCTTCCCATCCCTTTAAATGGCTTAACAGCTATGTAAGAATAACAAATCTATTTAAAATAGGAAATCAGAAGGAAATAAAGCTGTGTCAGGCAACATTAACACTCCCATGTGCAATTTGACCTTGGACAGCTCGTCAGATCTCTTGTTCAGCTCATTCATCATTATTCTGAGCTGACATCATGAGCACCCTGGCTCATTAATTATACATTAACCTCATTCATGACTTCTAATCTATAAATGGGTCAGGATGTTTAAAAATAATTAAATAAGAGTGTGCAATGGTAATAAGGATAATACCTGTACTGGAGTTTAGGACATCTGACCGCAAATCAAAAATAGGTGATGCTGAACAATTAAATAGGAAATAAAAAAAAAAAAAGGAAGAAAGGGGAGATCAAATTTCCAACCTTGCATTTTGAACAGTATCAGCTTTAAAAGATTCTCAAAATATGCAGCTTGTAGGCTTCTGGCCTTTTTTTTTTTAACTTACAAAGTGAGGACTAATTTTCAAAGCAAGGAAATATGATTTGATGTATGCTAAATCTTTACGATTAGCAAATTGGACTGCTAGGCAGTAGCTCAAATAAAACAAGAACGGGTTCTTGACACTATTCAGGCTCTTTCCTGCCGATCGAACCAGCCAGGGCTTTCATCTGGCTGCGCGTTTGCTGGGTGGGCTGTGCTGACCACAGGCGATCACGCTGGTGTTAGTGCCTCACCGCGTGCTGGCAGTCCCCCGCAGTACACCCTTGCATGGGGGGTAACAGTCCCCAAGGGGCTCTGCCAACCTACACGGCCACGCGATTTCCAAGCAGCCATCCTCCGACTCCTCCGATCAGTTCTCTACATTAAATATTGGATCCAATAGAGGATTCACCTCCCTGCTTCCAGAATGGATATTATTTTACTTCGGAAATTATCATGTATCGTTTCTTCCTAGAATTAAACGAGTTTTCACATCACACAGCTTTGGGGCACCTTGCTTTCTAGTACTGCAAAGGATTCTTCATATTGTGGCCGTTGTCTGCAGTAAGCTCAAGGTGCCGAGGTTTCCAAAACAGGTTTGAAGAAGAAATAAAATTTTATACCCCAGCAAGAATTACTACATGCCACATAACATTTCAAGCTAAAATAATGCTTCTTCAAAGATTTAGGGAACCAGGATTAGTTTTTTAAACCTGGCTACATCAATGAATCTTATATCCCGTATACTATACATTATGTTCTCAGATACATTTCACTATGCTAACTCAAGGCTCGCCTAGTAAGGTTGCTCAAAAGAAAAATACCCCTCAACCTGGAGATTTACCTAGTTTAAAAGAACTTGTGAAACCCACTTGCACAAGGATACCCAGGAATATAGTCAGAGATTATTATATTGCCTGTATTATTTACATAGTGAATTTTGGAATGATGAATTATGGAGTTCCACAATGATGAATTATGGAGCCTCCAATGCATACAAAAGAATTTGCCTCAAAGAGAAAAAACAGAAGACAGTAAGTGGATTTCATTTAGAGTATTCAGACTGTGCTTTACTATTCCCAGACAAGCTTCACAAATTATTTTTGAGTCCATGCACGATCTTCAAAGGACTCCAAGAAAGTTAGGGCTAGTATCTGGTGACCTTTAATGGAGGTTGGGTACCCACCTACCTCGGAGCCCTTGGAAAATCCCAAACTCTTTGAACAGCTGCATTTTGTCCAGTTCTAGCAAAAGATGCTTATTTCATAGCTCTGAAATGCTCCATAGCATTTTAACCTTAAAAATATCCAAATGCAAGTCTAGGTGCTTAATCTGATCACCCACTGAGTTTCACAGGACTCTGACTATGGCATTAAATAACAGTAACTGTGGGCAACCTCCTGGGTACCGGTGCCCTGCTGGGTTGTGTCCGCAGAGGTGGGGTCTGTYGAAGCCCACCCAGACGGCCCCGGCGCGCTGCCCTCAACCGCAGCCCTTCAGGCTTTTAACTCCGCAGGTTTCCGGGTGTATTAGCCCAGGTAGCCGTTATCATATTTACGCTTATAAAGTACTTTTTATGTGAGGATCTCAAAGCACATCATGTCCATTAATTAAACTCTAAGGGCTGGGTAATAGGGTGAGATGAATATTTTCTGCTGTCTCCCAGGTAAAATAGCAGTACATGAGCAGCAATTGGTTTTATACCTGGAGAATCTGTTTTTATGAGCAATCACTGATCTGCACGTAGTAAAAAGTATGATTATGTGGGATGGACTCAGTTTGTGCTGAAATGGGAAAGCAGATTACTTTTTCATTCAAAATACCTTTACCCTAATGTATTTCTTTCTTAAACTGAAGCAAGCATATTAGGCTATTTATTCCCAAATGGATTTCCAACAGTTGGAGCTATGGAGGATTTAATCCCTGAAATGCATATTTTTTCTTAAACTTGTTTCAGAAAATGGTGTTCCACATGTGATCAGAATTATAATCAAAAGAATTTTCTATATATGTAATGTTTCCCAGTTGATACATCTAGCCACATATTAGGGCACTGTGGGATGAAACCTAGACAAGTAAAGCAACCGGAGTCAAACGTTTTTTAAAGGGATGTTAGTTCAGACTTTCTAAACCAGCTCTAATTTCCACTGTTGCCTCTGGGAACATCGTCTTTTACTCAGAATCCAGACTCGAGGCACGGAACCAAGGAATAGCAACTCATTTCTCTTCTGTGAGAGCCATCAAAATTTTGGAAAAGAAAGAAGGCTGCATATTATAAAGAGACTATTTTCAAACATCCTGTCCGCATGAAAAATCAGAGAAATTGTATTTAAACAATAAAGAGCCCATTTAAAAACATAATTAAAGGGATAATGTGCTCCAAGGCTAGTTAGACCTCATAACCCATAAACATGAACGTACCAACGCTCACCTCAAAATCTCATCCCCTCTGCGTGCCTCAGTATCCCCTTCTCTAAAATGCACATCGTGACAGTGGCCTCTTCTGTGAAACACTTTCACACCAGCTGATAAAAAGCATTACCCAAGAGCTTCTGTACTGCTATCGAAAGTGGACACAAGTAATTTTTTCACCTAAAATAACAGGCTTCACAGAATCACTACATCCTTCCACTCTGAATCCTGCCACACCAGAAAAAATATTCCCTTCTCAGCCCCAGACCACATTTAGACCAGCTGTGACCTGTTATGCATAAATGGTGTAGCAGCGATAGTCATTTTAGCTGGTTTACATGCATTTCTTCTCTTGGAGTGCATATCATTTTTCTTAATTATTACTGACCTTTCATCCAGCATGCTATAAGCTCCTTACGAACAAAAGAAAATAAATAATTTAACTTCCACTTATTCCAGGAGGAGCCTGGCTTTTCTAATCTATCCTTAGAGAATAAACTGGCTAGCTGTTCAGATACAACTTATTAGAGTAAGACAAATAAACATGTACACAACGTTGCAGTGACAAAAAGGATGGGGAATACCAAATCGGAATCTCGGGCTGGAATCTGAGGCTGGGACAATTTCCAGTTCCCTCCAATGGGCCTGAAAGTTTGGTTTTACTTCTGCTTGTAGCTGCAAGCCAGAGACTGGCAACAAATGTCAGTGCAGCAAGGAGCCCGCGAGGAAGCAAGGACAGCAGCCAGAGAGTGAATTAATTCCCCATCCCCGAGAGCGCTCAGGGCTGCTTCGTGCAGGGTGTTCAGGGAAGAACTCTCAAACGAGTTAAACGTCCAATGTAGAAATACGGGCTCCTCGGCCTCCCAGGAGAGGCATGGTCAGGGTTTAGGGCTGGCTGCCTGAACTATTAATGTGTTAGGGCAGCACACTGGTAAAGCTTCTGCACTGGCTTTACAGAAACTTTTCCAAAACGCATTTGCATTTTATTATTTGCTGCCTCCAGGAATGCTTCTGTTTTACCTGGAACAATTACGGGATTAAATTTTTGAAATAGTTTTGGACCAAAATCCAGGTTTCCCCTTTTCCAGACATAGAGTCTATGAATCTCTTGTGCTTTCCTTCTGGCTAAGTGAATCCAGAGTTTCAGCTTTTACTGGACAGATGATCAGGGCCTCCACCCTGGAGGAGCCCACAGGTTGATGGACCAGGCAAAAGACAAGAAATAAACTTAATAAACTTAAACCTAATTCCTCAGTGAGAGGAATACAAACACTACTTGGGTGGAGAATGGAAAGGAAAGCCTGTCTCCGACTCCTTGCGTGGGCTACGGTGTAATCCGGGAGGCCTCCTCCTCTGGCTGTGGTTTAGAGAAACGGAGCAGCTGCTTTTGTATTTTAGAGACAGGGGAAATGTTTGATGTGCTCTGAAAACCTGTACCAAGCCAAAGTCCTCTGAGGACAAAGATGGAGAACTGCTTGGCTTCCTGCTTCTCTCCGACTGAAGACTGTGATGCTGTGTGGTAGCCAAGAATACCCTGCTACAACACAGCCACCTACAGCCTACAAACCATCGGCTATTATGTGACCCTGTGAAGACTTGTGGTCCAAAACATGCTCTTATCATGCAACCTCTGATACACTGAAGTATCACGTGTGGAGAGAGAGGGAAGTTAACAGATCTGCTACAAGTCTGCTGCCTGGTTAGCACGAACTGGAGCTCCTTCCTACATGGCAATGCTATCCCTGCCAGCTTGGGGCCATGCTGGACCATGCCCGCAGCACAGGCTGGCAACCGTGGGCTACAGCATGGGCTCTGTGGCCACCACTGACATGTTAGAGAAGTCAAACCTCCCCCTACTCACCTAACTCAGTGAGGCAGCTCGTAGGAATAAAAACAGTAGCATTTTGCCTTAAGAACATCTGAAAATAGAATTTAAAACTGAGAGAACTTATACTTGGGAGTGTTCTGCTCCAGGATGCAGCTTCCGCGGTATGGCACGTGGGCATAGCAGAGTCTGTAGGAGTAAATATTCCCATTGACAGAAGCTGTTTCACTGACAAAGTCTTCCTGAAGATTCATTACATCAGCATCTGGCAACCTTCATGGACCGCCTGCATTGCCGTGGAGCATCAGCTTCTCAAGGAGGCTGGGTCTGGTGCTGAAGGCTGCAACAGAGCTTCCCAGATCACTTCCGAAAACACCAAAGCAACTGGTGCCATTGTACTCACTTGAAAACGTTTCAGGAAAACATTAAAGCTTTAGAATCTTTTCTCTAAAATAGTAAAATACGCAATTGGATTGGAGTTGACTGCATCCACACAAGATATCTGACACTCTTGCTTGATGACAGATAGCTGCATGTGTCACCAGAGTGAAAGACAGAGTGTCTGAACAGGAAGAAACCATTCATCTTACCAACCTGACCTTTTTGATAGCCAGCTAGTAGTATGGGCATAGCTCCACAGATCAATTCAAAGTTTATTGCTCTGTTGGTCCTCCTTGATTGACACATCACCTAATGGATAATAAATTACTGTTCTCCACTCTGATTGGGGGCTGCCTGCATATTGCTAATGCTAATTTTTCAGAACCTACTATCACTCATGCTCTGCTTTTGCAATTTAAAGGGATGCCAGTTCACAGACAATAAATAAATACGCAGGAGTGGGATTTCAAGGGTACGTGTGGGGAATTAACTGCACAGCTCCCTCTGAATTTCAGTGTGACACAGGCTCCTAACACCCTCAGATCTCTTTAAAAATGCTGCAGCTTCCCTTTTGTGCCTCCTGGAGCCACTGGCACCTCTCCCCCCACACCGCTGTTGGGAACACAGAAACTGCTGTCCTCGTCCCTTCCTCAGCACCGTGGGGCAATGCCAGGGAGCAGAGGGGGCCTGGTGGGGCTCAGAGGGACACTGCCAGCACTGGGCTTCCATGCCCATAGCACTTGCCTTGGGTAGACTCATGAACCAGAGGGGAAAATCTGGTCTGCAGTGAGATGAATCTGGAGAAATCGCACCTGAAACAAACTCCCCAGTGTATCCTCCCCCATCTTTTTCCCCAGGTTGGGGCCCAGCACTCGGCTTTTGCTTAATTCCAAGCATGGTGACTTCCTTTGACACAAGTGAACGAGTAAGCACTGAGCAGAAACTGAATAAAGACCTCAGGGTTTTGTCCATAAAAAGAAAATGAAATGGAAATGCATCTCTTGAGGTTGGAATGACCAGGATTTGTTATGGCTGCTCTGAGTCTTTGAGCGCACCAAGAGTTAGCTACACTTTCCTCAAAAATCACTGTTGGCTCAGTCACTTCCATTAGTTCTGCCATGTGTCAAGACACAATTAGAAGAAATATTTCCCTCCTTCACACTCACCTGGGGGAAAGGTCTGCTCAGCACCAGCACTGGGGAGCAGCTTGGGCTGCTAGTACCAACGGTACCTGCTGCAGGAATGCCCAGGATGGGTAAATTCAGTTCTCAGGGCAACGGGCCAGGTTTTCCAAAGAGCTCTAAAGCTAGTGCAGATGGAGCAGGACATGTTTAAAACCTTATTAGTCAACTGTATTCCCTAATCCTAGGCCATTGCTTTCCTGGGGCCTGAAAGATCTGGGGGAAAAGAAGAAAACTGGCCCCAAAGCTAAGTGGCATAATTTTGTATAAGTTCACTGAAGGCGAAGGACCTACCCTTCTCTGCCTCAGCCAAGGATTTCCCTCAGGCACTGTGGTGGGGATGTTGTTGCTGAAAAGCTCGTACTTGTCTGCATTAGCTTTAACTAAGATTGTGGCAAAGGGAGCACCTACATGAATTCAAAGGATTTGGGGGTCAAAAGAGAAGATTTCCCCCAGAAAAGAAACCTACACACTGAGCTGGACTCAAAATAGTGCTGGTGCACCATTACACCTGGGCACGCACACATTCTCTAAATTTCCCTATTCCCACATTTTCTGGGGTGCCCATGTAGCATGCTGACAATTCGGGGGCTTTCCTTTCAAATCAGCGATGGCTATCACAGGCGCCCACCACAGAGGCCTCCTCACCACTGGAGGTGACTCCAGCAGAGCCCCCTCTGCTCTGCACACCTTGGGCAGCTTCGTTCGGGCGCTGCTCATCAGACCAGGATCTGGGCCACACGCCGCCCGAGGGCTTTAGGCAACGTCTTTCATCGCTTTTGTGAGTGCTTGCGTCTCCTCAGCCCCGTGGGGCTGGTGGACACCTGCGTTTCTAGGCCCCACCGCGCTGCACATGACCAGAGCCTCCATTACACGCACTCCTCTCCCTCTTGACTGAGGGAACAGTGAGACCTTTAGAACGCATTTATTTATGAAATCTGTGTTACTTGTTCCTATAACATTTATTTTTCTCTCTCTTTGAACAGCACATAAGTTCAGCTAGGGCCCTCAGAAACACAGCTGCTGTTATTCTGCAGCTGGGTGCTGCTATGTGGAAAGCATCTGAAAAGGGAGGCTTGAACGTATGAAATTAGATGCGAGTTTACATCACTCCGGAGGACAATACATGGAAAACTTATGATGAAAATTTTAATCCAAGATTTTTAATACAAAAATTTCATCCTAAAGCCTTTACAGTTGTATGGAGGATTGGACAAGTCCCTCTACGTACAGAACAGAGGAGGGCAAGATGCTATTTACTCTTGTTCTCTTTCTCAAATTATGGTAGGCTTGGTAGGTTACACACCATACCCCATCTTTATATCCTCAGTTTAGGAAAACGCTCTGGCTATTCAGGATACCATTTATATATACCATTAGACTGTAAGCGTAAGCCGAAAGTTAAGCACATATTTCAGATCCTCACAGCATGTTCTATAGGCAGTGTGTTTACCTGCACTTCTTACATTTCTGCATCCTAAAATCAAAGCTCACGGCTTTAAAAGATGAAGCAACTATGTTGCTGAGAATAATTGCTTATCCACAGTTGGTTTATATAAGAATTAAACATGGTATTCCATTTAAAATTATTAAAAATATCTTTCTATACCTCTGCTCTCTCCACTTCTCCTCTAATGCTCAGAATCACATAAAATAGTAATGAGCATACATAGCCTTCTGCTGTTTTCATAGACAAGGCAGTAAAAGAGACAGTTGCTGTTCCCTTGAGTTCTAGCCCACGAATCAGAAAGTCTAATCAGCCACAGTGTCTGACACACTAGATAGCCCCTGTATTTCATTACCGCTGTATTAAAATCTTTCCTGTTTGAATTTTGTATCCTCTGTTAAAGGGAGAGAAAGAGATGGAAGAGAGAATCAAAAGAGGGCAAGAGAAAAGGGCTTCAAGAAAAGCAATTCTCTTAACTCCCCTCACCTGGCAGCTTGGAATGCCGCTTGCAGGGCGAGAGCTGGGCCACCAGCACCCGGGGCCGTCCCCGAGGCTGTCCCCAAGAGCGCGGCGCCGGTGGCCTCAGGGACACCCCGAATCCAGCTTGGGCGCTTCTGCCTTCCAGGAAACGCTCGTGGCACCGGGGCTGAGCAACGGCATTTCTCCCTGCGTGCCCACAACTGCTCCCCACCGCTGCTGTGGCTGCAGCCAAAGATTCAGGATGCCCTTGGTTAGGTCGCAGGGTTGCAGAGGGACAGTACGTTTGGAAGTGGCACTACGGATCAATTCAAAGAGCTTCCTTGAGAGAAGGCTTCTTCCAGGCATCACCAGCCTCTGACTACCCACCGTGTGCAAGACACAGCAGCACCGTCGCCGCGGCACCAGCCACACGGCTAATCGCAGGTTCCACAAAACCCAACATCCTCAGACACTCTCAGTAACAGAAGGTTTTTGTGTGTCAATCCACACTGATTTGTAAATTATGCTCTGAAAAAAGGAATTAGACTTAATTTTGCATAGCAGTCCAATAGTATCATTACATAATTCTCTGAATCAATAATTTGACTGTGCATGTTTGCATCTTATGAAATCGAAAAAGATGAGTTCAATACCTGTAGACAGTTGCTAAGAGTTTCACAGACGTATAATATTGAACAATAGATGTCACTGTTATGCCAATAAAAAAAGGGGGGTATATTTACGGTTATCGATAATTTCAACCAGCACTGCCCAAAGCTGCTAACTTAAAGGTATAAAGCCAGAGCAATCATTGACAGATGTGATACCTTTTTAAACAAACTGTCCCTTCTTATGGTTTTGCACCTATACAATTACAGAAGTATATTTTGAAAGATAAATACCAGTTTTAAAAAAAAATCAAAAAGATACATTTTCCTATGACTCTATGCAAATCAGTCACTCAAGAATAGTACTACTACCTAAAAGTTACCAAGAGTGGGAGAAAAGGAGAAAGGGATGTGGGGAACTTAAGTGAGGAAGTAACAAAGATGGAAACATCTCTGCTTAGCTTTTTTTTCTTTCCAAGGTGGATGTATTTACTCCTCTCTCCTTGGAATAATCGCATGGCAAGTGCGGACTCATCGCAAGATGGGACTGGGAGGTAAGTGGTGCTTTGGGGAGAGACTTGAAATGAGGGAGAGGCACCAGAGGCAGCATCATGCAACAGCAAGACATAGGCAGAGCCTGCAGAAGGAGGGGGTAAGCATCCAAGCAAGGTTTGGGCTCTAATGTCCTCTCTTACAAGGGTTTTTTAACAGCACTTGAAATTGGTAAAAAATTATGACAAATTAGACCGCAGCCAATGTAAGAAACTCCAGACCAGCACGGCACCCTTTTGCTCAGTCGTCAGCATGGTCTGCGCAGAGTCAGCTCCCAGGTGAGGAGCAGAGCAGTGACATCTAACAAATGAGAAGGAGTTTTGAACATCACTTTCAAGGACCAGACACACAGGAAACTGCACAGGTTATCACACTGCAGCTGCTCTGCGTACTGCTCAACACCAACAACGCAGCATGCGGGGAGAAAATGTCCGTGCTCAGCGGTTGTAGCTGACTATTTGTTGTCATAACACAAGAAGCAAAAAGCTTCTTTTCCACCAACTGGTTTAGCCAGCAAAAGTGGACAAGCATTTTGGTGCACAGTGCTTTTATCAGGGCTGGTTCATCCAGCTGCTGTGAGGAAGTTCCTGATTTTTTGCTTCTTACCACAAGTTTGGAAGACATAATTCAAGCAAAACCTAAGACACACCAGATTTTCAGCAAACCTCTTTCATCAACAATATGAAGGGGACAAATTACCATTTCTATATAGAAAACACCTGAACTGCACACACAAATAAGTATTTTCCAAACCAAACTGCTCATGTTATGTGCCTAAATGCCACCCTTTACTCATGCATTTGGGGTACACAAGCAAGTAACAACACAGGTATGGTCCAGCCTGCTCCACAGAAGTCTCTCAACAGAAAGAGCAGTGGATGGAGAGGCTCACCAAGGACAGCCCGCTATTCTCACCTCTCCCACCAAGGGACCAGAAACGTGGCTCCCTCCACGCTCGGTGGAGGCCAGATGCTTGGCCTGCATGTATTCCTGCCTCCTACCGTTAGCTTTCCTTGTGCTTAGATTTTGTTGCTATGGGTTGAACCTCAAAGCAGTATTACTCAGAACGAGGAGGGCAGCTCCCTCCATCCTGTTCAATGGCCGAGGGGCTTCCTGGGAATATTCTTTCTAGTTTGTAGACCAGTCTGTGCTTGCTATCTGGACAATACTGTGATACAGAACTAAACATTTCTGTTTTTATTTACCTATCTGCTCAAAGTTTTACAGGTAAACAGGATCCTTACATCTCAGCTTTCCTCTTCTCCCGTGTACTTTTTTTCCTTCTCACTTGCAATCACCTCCTCGCATGTCACATCACCATCTGTTGCTGAGGAAATGATGAGGAGGTCACAAGAAGAGGAATGACTCAATATAAAAGTAGAAACAAGAGAAAACTTCAAGGAACAGTCTGAGGAATAACAACAGTGTTCCCATTGTGTATTCCTTGCAGCATTAAAGGGGAGAGAGAGAGGCAGAACACCAGGTGAATTGCTTCACAACATAATGTCTTTCAACATATCCTATGAGATATTACCTGCTTCTGTAGAAAAATAAAAGGAAAATGATACAAATACATCATAAATCACAGTTTAGGTGCATATTTCAAAGATTCACAGGACTCTGGTTCAAAGTAGGAAATGGGATGACTTGCAATATAATGTTGCCTGATAGCATAGAGGAATTTCAGCCACAAGCTTCCAGGTTGAAAAGGGTAGGTATGAAAGTTCACTCTTTTATATGCACTTTTATAGCACCAACATAATGTGTGTTCCTGGATATGATAACATCCTAAATGCAAAATTTTGGCATCTGTGAAAATACAAATATTGATGTGCATCACTAAACATATGTTGCTGACTAAAGCTATTATTAGCAACAACAGTCAGTCTCTACTTGGAAAATCCCAGTTGCCTTGGGCTTTGTCTGAGCAGAAAACCAGAGAATAATCTGAATAAGACCTTGTGAGTTAGCCTCATGATAACAGGATGCGCTGTAATACTCAGATAATAATAAAGCCAAAAATACAGAGCTAAATTCAGCCATGCTTGCTTGATGCTAAATTGAGCAAATTGCATACCGCCTGCTGCAGAGGCAGTACCAGAAGGCAGCTTGTTCTCCCAGATTGTCTTTGCAGGGGACAGATTATTTTGATCCATTCATTTGCAGCCACCATTTTGACTGACGCTTCTGAGCTGAACTGGAAACTCCAGCTGCTCCAGTTTGGGAATCTGGGAGGCTCATGCTGGGGTTGCACCTCGTGCGGTTCCTATCCTGCAACGCACACAGTGCTAGCACATCTTGTGCCAGGGCTGGGAGACCCCTGCCCCAGCTCTCCCCTCCCGCTCCTGGCTGCCACGCGCCCCGGTGCACCTGGGTGCCCGACTTGCCCTCTGCTTAGTGGTTGCACAAACCTGGGCCATGATGATGCACTCAGGCTGGTGCTGTGAATGGGACCCCACGCCCAAAAGAGTGGCTAACAGGCGTTTTTTGCAACTGCAGCTTAGCGCTGCCCAGTGCTCCCCTGCCACATAAACCAGTGTGCACTGAAGTCCTCCTGGTCCTTCCACGCAGACAGAGCCACGTAATAATGTCCCACAGTCCTGTACTTCCATTGCGCTGCTGGGTCAATCCCAGGTAAGGGGATTAATTTTGTCTTGCAAGCTCAATGGTAATTCATTTGGGAAAAAATAAAGAAGCTAATTATCAGTTCAGTACCCCAGTAAAGATTTCTGCCCTTCCTGCTTCCCAGGTGTGCTGGATGCACAGCTGACGGGCAGAAACATCTTCCCATGGTTAATGGACAACCTGAGGATTAGTTGACAGCATGGCTAAAGCGGGTCCTTTCCATGGGCCTCATCACGAGTGCCTGAAACAGGAAGGTTTAAGGGGAGCTGCAATGCCAAACTCAAGCTTTTAAACATCCTATTTCTGGTTCCAAAGTTCACAAGATAAAGTTCCTGTAAGTATTTATTTTAAGCATGGCCTTCTGCTTAGAAGCATTTAGATTCCACCTTTACAATTTTTTTTCTGCAACCTAGAAGTCTAGAAAAACAGTTCCAAAAAAAAGTAGGATTCCAATAATTAAATAATCCCAGAAGGTACAACAGAAATGAAAACATGGTATTTTATGAGACACGAGAGCTGGCAGTGCTGGCAGAAATTTGGAGAGAGTTGAAAGGGAAGATTTTCAGCTATCCACAGTAGTATTCCTGCGTGACTGCCCAGCGGGGAGAGTCATGGCTAGAAAGGAAGCGGGAGCTTGGGAAGCAGATAGGAAGGTGAGTGGATGCGAGTTCAGAGAGGAGAGTGATTGAATGTTTCAAAAAAATTTGTGGATGAATCAATTCAACTTCCCAGCTGACGCACAGCAGCTTATGGTTTGAACTGTCCTGACAGTTCAAGGGAGCGTATTGCCATTCGATTGCTTTAGACCGAGGGAATTTAAATCTTTGAGGACTGCTCAAGAAAAACACACGAGAGTTGGGACAAACAAGGAGGAAAGTTAACCAGGATTTCAACAGAGACTGAATTGAGCCTTGGATGCACTGTGGCAGTACTCTGGCCAAATTAACAGGCAAACATCGGTGTGAAAAATAAGAATATATTTTACAGTCAAAGACATTGTGAGCTCCATTGTTCCAAGTTCAGACTAAGGAAAGCAGCAGCTGGAGAATTCAACCAAGATGTACGTATTTACTTTGCAATGGGAACTGCTGCCACTTGCTAACAGAGGAGGCTGTGGGTGTGTATATTCAGTCCTCAGGAAACTCTTTGCACAGCTAGGACTGCACTGAAGTCGAGCAGAGGTGTATGAAATATTGGGGGGGATGAAAAATCCCTAGGAATTGTGCTTCACATTAAAACTAGCAATGAAATCTCCCCTAGAAATGACACAGGTAGGAAGAGAGCAGATTTAAATCCTTGCAGCATAATAGAATAGCAGTATTTATGGTTAATTATCAGACATGAAATGATTAGATTAGGCAGGCTGTGTTTATACAACACTTGCTTTTCTTGATCATTCAGCTAGAATCAGTTATAAACAGAAATGCATCCCATAAAAGTGTTTCAGTTGTTTAACAGGCTAAGTAAATGGTTGACCTTACTACAATTAATTAGGGATCTTTACTTAATTGAACATTCATGGTCACCAGAGCAATGCAAACCTAAAACCCAGCCCGTTTATCTGATTCTGGTTTCATTGCAAAGGCATGCCCAGTCCATTAAAAATTAGAATGAATTTTCATTGAACCTGTGAACGTACAGGTTGGGCTGTATGGACACATGTAAATGTGCCTAACCTACATTTCCAAACCCAAAATACAAAGGGGTGCTCTGTGGCTACAAACCCATAGAAACCAGTTAAAAGTCATGCTCAAAGTCCAGGTAACAAGAATGTGTTTCCTCTCTATATACAGGATTTCAGTTTAGAAAACAAAGGAAAAACATGTAAATGGAGATCATCAAAGAAAGAAAAGAGGTCAATCAATACTTCACGTAACCAGGAAAATAGAAAAGGTTAATTTAGTTAACTCCTTTTGCATCATCCTTATAAAGCAGTAGGGTGTGCTCGTGAGTCGCCATCCCAGCTTAGATGCAACCAGCCTCCTTGAATGTGCGAGTATAAACAAAGACAGAATAAAACTCATTTTCCTACCCACTGCAAGCCATCCCGCCCTGGTAAGACTTTGTTCCAGCTCATTAAAACCGTATTTCTAAAACTGTGCCCAACTCAATTAATTCAGAGCCCTTTTTGCCAAAAGAGTTCAAGCTAATGATTTATAACTAACGGGTGGCAGCAGCATGTGAACAGCAGGAGCTTAGACCTGGTGTAAGTGCCACGGATAGCCAGGAGAGCCAACCTATAGCATGCCCTCCGTGGAAAACACTTCCTGCCCCCCGTAAACGGGAACCTGCCAGCAAGGACATGGTGAAGCCAGTGTGCTTTCACGCGCCTGCACCCATGGCGGGGACCTGGCGGTTAGCTCCTGCTCCTATGTCCATCACCTCAAAAACAAGAGTCCAAAGGAAATGCTAAGGAAGGAACCTCAAAGAAGGTGGGTTTTTTTTTTTCCCCAGAAAGGAGAAAACCCTCTCATGGTAAATCCCCTCTGGATACAAGGCACTTTTATCAAAGAAAGCTGGTGTTTCCTTGTTCTTTGTGTGTATCTGCAGGCAGATTGTATCTTAATCTGGCAAGCGGTGCCTACGTCTCATTGCATCTCTGAACACTACTAGCTGCTGAAACTAGTAATACCGAAACAAACAGGATGCCAATACATAAATGCTTGTAAAGTGCACTGAAGCTGAAAAGTACGACATATTATTACTGCTAGGAGACGACCAGCATTTAAACGCCCTTTGGTGTCTAATCACTTCATCACTGAAGACAAACAGCAGGACAAAACAGAAGGAGCAGATGACCTCTGCTCCGATTTCTGGCCTGCCTGAAGGGCTGCCGAGGTCCTTCCCTTGACTTCGTTGGAGTCCAGATCAGATGTTTAAAATGTTCGCTACGATAAACTGCTGGATGGGACCAATAACGAGGGAGATCAGACAGGGTGAGGAAATGGAGGGAGATTTTCATCAGTAAATTAGATATGATTTTTACCATTTAATTTCTTCCACTGATTTGCTACCCTGTCAAGAATTTAAGCTAATTAATTTCCACTTTGAGTAATATGGACAGATAAGTGCCTGATGCTTTAAGCTCCCTCCAAAGAGCAGTTTTGCAGCGGTTTGCATCAGGGATGATACAACAGGCTGTGGCTGTCTCTCCCCGAGCACCGTATCACGGGGATATGCACCCAGCACACGGTGCTTTGCTGGAGGCAGCTCTTCTGACCCTTTGGTCTGGCAAATCTCTCATCAGGCCTTTGATACCTGTGTCCCTCTGCAAGCCTTGCAGGCGCATCCACTTCCTGCAGGCCACGCAATTGCCGGCATCCTTAGCCTGATTTTAGTGAAGGAAGGTTCTAGCATTTGTTTTAAATGACTCATGAGAACATGATTAAGAAAGACAGACAAGGAGAGGAAAAAAAAGGAGAGAGAGCAGATGCTATAAGAAAAGCTGCTGCTTATGCCATGACAAAATAACCCTCATTTCCCCAAAGTATCATGCTCAAAAATGGTAGTGTTTGCATTAACACCTTTTTAAATCACTCCAAATGCCTACGTCTCAGGGAGTATATATATACACACACACACACATATATAAATATATGTAATATTTTACAGACATGAGAGGGAAACCTGCACAGATGAGGTGAGATATATTTTCTGTTAGTCCTTTTCCTACAGATCTGATCCTTTCAAATGAAGGTTCTACTTTTTACAATGAAAAATATCTGGATCACCACAAGAGTACTCTCCTACAATCTGAGCCACTACTTTCAAGACAAACCACCAGGATTTCCCTGCAGACAGGTTTAAGAATTTTTAAAGCATCCAAGTTATTGGGCAGTTAAAGCAGCAGCACTGCAACAGCTCTCATCTTACAGCAGTTTCAGAGGACGGGTCCGGCACAGCTTACAGCACACGGGATCTCTTTGTGCTGATCTGGTTGCCGCCCTGTTCTTCCTTGCAAAGAGCTGACCGGAAAGATCTGACTTTTTCTTGGATCTCAGTCAGGATGCCAATCTTTTGTCCCAGGACTGCTTCAAACTGTGCAGCGTAAAAATCTACGTCATAGTCTATTTCTTCAGCCACTTCTAAGAATACTTTCAGCCATCGCAGAGACTCCTGATGTTCCTCTATAAGTGTCTTCTTATCCATCTCTTTTCTCTTCTTCTGGGTTTTCACCCTGGCACTGAAAGTAAATAACTGGGGGGTGACTTCCTTCTCTCCCTGTACACTCAACAGCTGCAGCTCAGCTGTCCTGGGCAAGTTCTGCTTAGTCCAGGGTTTCTTCATATCTTTCGAGTGATACAGGAACCTGGACACTTCCTGACAGGGTTGTCCAAGAGAACCTACCCCCAGCTCCTTCACGCGGTTAGCATAACGCAGGGTGTTGAGGGTGTGCTCACAGGACCTCATCCCTGGAGAGACAGTGGCGATCATGCAGGTAGATGAGTTCTCCCCTATGAACGAGTCCCTCAATACCTGGGTGAGTTTGCTAGCTCTGAATGGGGTGTGGGCTTTGTTACGCCCCAACGCCCTGATACACTCCTTCAGGGCCAAGAGGCTTTTATTAATATCAGCCCCCTCCAGCCTTGTTTGCCTGTCTGCAGTGGAGATGTCAGCTCCTCTTTCATTCCCAGCCAAATCAATCAGGGAAAACTTGCCATACAAATGCCCTCTCTTCTTGAGTATGATCTGGAAGATGGCGTGGCTCCGGGAAGAGTGAGTGTTGGCGGATGTCTGGCCTGACATGCGACACTTGCTACCAGTTTCAATCAGCTTGATGACATCTTCTACACAGGTGACCTCTTGCTCCTGGAGCCCCACCACCTGAATCTGTTGTTTACCATCTTCTAGCACCCTCAGCTGCTTCTTCCAGTTCAGCAGGTCAAACACCTTGCCCCCATAAATCTCAAAGAAGGCCCCGTAGACCCGAAGCTCTAGTTTCTGGCAGCTGGGGTCCTGCAGCCTGCTGAAGACATCCTCAGCTACCAGGACGTAGATCCCTTTGGAGCACTCCGAGTTCTTGATGGAGAAGTCTCCCCCCATGGTGTATGTCTTGCCACTGCCTGTCTGGCCATAGGCAAAGCAGGTGGCCATGCCCCCCTGGAAGACAGTCTCCACCAGGGGCTGGGCAGTGTGCTTGTACACCAGCTCATTGGTGGCATGGTCATCGAAGGCATTGTCAAAGCGGAAGATCTGGTTTTTTAGGTATCGAGTGAGGTCCAACTTCTGCTTGGCTTCATGCACCATCACCACATCCTGGCAGGGCACAGTCACTACATCGAAGTCCTTGAGCTCAGCCTCATATTGGTTCAGCGGCCGCTTCCGGACACACACACAGATGCGATGGGGCCGGCTGGGCCTGGTGGCCTGCACAGCCTCACAGTCCAGGTGGCTGCGGTACTCCTGAATCATGTCCATCACATCAGCCCTGGGATGGAGTGATGCCGTTGCCTGCTGGGCCCGCCGCTCCCGCATCTCCAGCCGCCGACGTTCCCGCTGTTCCTGCAGCCTCTCCACCTGCCTCACACATGGTGATGTCCACCTGTGGTTATAGCACTCTGAGCCAGGTCGGCGAGCCATGGGGTCCCTGCCATCCCCAGATGGCTTCTCCACCTTGATGGGCCGCGGCAGCACTTTGCTCACCAGGCTCTGGTCCCCTTTGGCTGATGGTAGGGCCTCAACGCTGGTCACAGGCATGCTCCCTGGGGCCAGATGTGGGTTGAGGGCAAAGGCGAGCTGGAGATCCACCTTCTTGCCCTTGTTGGTGCCTTTCTCAATCCACTCCACAGTGATGCTGGAGGTGTTTCCATGGAGCTCTGTCACCACCGCCGGGTGGATGCGCCCATCGCTGCGCTTGATCTCCAGGTAGGTGCCCACCTGGATTTGCCCAAACTCCCCAGACATGCGGTCCCCGGGTTGTGGCCACAGCTGCTGGGACGGAGGAGCCCTCCCGGCTGGGGGGCAAGGCAGGCAGGGCCGGAGCTCGCCGTGGGGGTCTCTGGGCACGGCGGGGACTCAGCACAGCCACCCTATGCCCAGTTCCACCTCACAATGGCCTGGGTGGCCCCACCCAGAGGGCTTTAAAGGGGGTATGGCTTTAAAATTAAAAATATATGCATTTTTAATCAGCTGCCATGGGTTCAAGGAATATATAAAGCTGCTGTCACCTGAAAAGGCCTATCTGAGTTTGCAGGCTGGCGTGTGGCTGCTGTGACACATCATGTCTAATTAGATCAGTCACATTAAGTTAAGCTAATGGGACTGACGCAAGAATTTATAGTAGCGATACAAGTGCAGGGATTCAACAGAGCATTTTTGTCCTGCAATGACCACAAAAAATGCAGTAAACAACATGTTGTTTTCAATTACTTTGAACATACATTTTGAATTATTTTAAAAGGCTTTGCATGCCTTGAAATCCCACTTGAAGAAAAACGGGCTTAATAGCAAATGAATGAAAAACAGAGTTGCAGTGTGAGTGCAGTGGTTATATCTGTACTCATGAGAAAAAATTTGGTATCATTTTGATAACTGGAACAGTTGATGATATTTTTAATCCATTTCTGTAATGCTCTTCAGTCATCTAGATTCCTGAATAGAGAATTCCAAAGTCCTGGTTACAAGAAAATCTTTTTAACAGCTGGACATATGTGAAGAGGTTTGGTTTACTGTGACAGGTAGATTCAGACATTCAGTAATGAAGACTGTTATTTACCAAAATACTCAAATTCCATGACAGCCATCAGAAGAATGCTTGCAGAAATACCAGTAAATTTATAAAGGCTTGAAGTAAAAAAATAATAATAAAAAAAAAAACCTAATTCAGAAGGTTTATTTAAAAAGGTAAATAATTATCTCCATTTGTCCTTGCCTTTTGACTGGTATGACTTCAAATGATGAATTCAGAGAGTCTGAGATCACCAAAACTTAACAATAAGGACAATCTTCGATGTCCTTATTTACCATCCTCCTTTCGGAGCCAAAACACCAATTAACATGTGCTGTAACTTCCTGAAGGACATCAATTAACATTCACATTTCTCTCCAGGGACATAGCCACCACGACTGTTGTTCTTTTAGCTACACGTGCTTGACTAAATCCTCATGCCTTTGAACTTGTTTCAAATATAATTCAAAACATTTTTGCATGGAGAAACATCACTGTTACAGAGAGATCTTGTTCTTGGGTCTCCATCTGAAAATGCCAGCCTGATGGAGAATGCATAGTAGTAAAACGGGAGCAACTTGCTGGTTAGATTTTGGAGATAAAGCCTGCGACGTACACTTTGAGATAAGCCTGAAGAAACACAGAGCATCACGGATATAGAGTAGAGCAAAGCTGTGATTTTAAGGGGTTGTTCAGCTTTCCATGGCAACACTGTCTCTCTTAGTACGACTCCTAGATGAAATCCTTTTGTCAAATCCAGAGGTCAAAACGTCCTGGAGTAGCAGGCTGAAGCCGTATCCCACGAATGGGCCAGAGGGATGTAATGACATCAATCCTCGTGGCAGACCGACTTCTCTGTTTAATGTTTGGAGACCTTTTTAGAATCTCAGACGGGCATCAGAGTTCAGTCAAGCTTTTGCTTGAGGAATTTGGTATTCGCTCCTGGATAGCTTAACAACTTTTATTCCTCTGATGCTCCTCGAGGACACACACTCTGTAACGTGCACTTCAGTAGCTCTGCAATCACACTCACCACACTCTGTAAGCAGTTGCTCATCTTAGTTTTAATTAGTGGTATCTTTGTAACAGCAGATGACCCAATTTTATGCAAGTATTGAAATAGCCTCAAATAACCTCAACACAAATCTAATTTTTGGGGTTGTTACTAGGCTTATTCAAGTCTTGCTCAGAGAAAGACGGCTTTTTAAAGGCACCTGACTGAGGTTTGCCAAGGAATTTCAATTAGATATAGATTAATTTTCCAAAACTCTTACAACACAACTTTTCAGCCCAAATAAATACTAAAGAAAAACAGTGGACTTCCAAATGCTGTCGGTTACTATCACCAGTATATAAAAGTTATGACCTATGATAAAACACTTGGTAAATAATATATCTACAGTTCAAACACTTTGACCCAAGAAGGAGCCAAAGATGCCAGCATTTCTCATAGTTGGACCATAGGATAAGAAAACAAAAAGATATCAGTGTTAAATGCTGATTTTCAGGGGAGCATTTGACAGCACCAGGGTTCTCTGTTTCGGGGGCCCAGCCATACACCCGGATGCTGACTTAGGTCTTCAGGAGCTCAGTCTACATCCCACCCCTCTTTCATAGCTAGCGCTCACCAATTTTCCTTCCTTAAACCAATAACCACTCTTTACTGAGCATCTATCTGTTGAAATTTGAGTATTTCTGTAACAGTAAGAATGAGTGGAGATCTATCAGTGTATTTTGTTTTAGTGGGGTGGCTTCAATTTTCAGGGCATTTATGTAATGATATGCTGATTTATCATTAACCTATAGATTCAACATCTTAAACCCTGGGAAATGGAGCAATCTGATTTTCAGAGGCTACAAGGTACTTGCAGACCTCTGTGAGGTCTACATCATTAGGGGTAAAAATTCAGCACAGTATTCAAGTTAGGTACTCAAAATCAGAAAATACTTCTGAAAATGGTGATACCATGCATCCTTCCAGTCATTTATAAAATGGATTAATCCTTGTGACAAAGCTCCTCGAACACAAATGATCAAAACCGTGTTTTTGTAGGGACTTCAGCCAGGAAGAGACTCCAGTAAAAGAACAACTGAACAGGGGAGCTCTGCAGAGATGGCGACAAGCAAATCCAGCAGCTAATTGACAGAGCAGGCAAGCTAGAAACAAACATTTCAAATGGACTCGTATTTGATTATAACAACGAGTTTAAAATAGGCCAGCATTTTTTCCCTTTACTTTCTTGATGCAATGCCTTGCTGCTGTTTAACGCTTTAGGATCCTGATCATCTGTCCTTGCATTTTAAAAAAATTATTTGCATAGGGCTACTTTATAATTCCAATAAGACACCCAAGCCTGTGAATTATAGTGGAGTAATTCACACTCGCTGCATTTAACAGCTCTCGGCCTTCAGCTTAACACCCTGCTCATGAAGTACTACCCCATAAGTCACTCCCGGCATATCTTGCTGCTTCCTCATCACGCTGATATCTAATTGCAGCAGTAATCAGTAGTGATTTTGTACACAAGAGAAATAAAATTTATACAGGTGCATCATTTATAAAGAATATATTAAAAAAACCCTGTACTTATTGTTAGCTTGAGATTGCATGTCTTAAACTCTGACAAATATTAATGGTTTTGATAGTTACGCATTAGCGACAAGCTTTTATCATCAAACACAGATGGGGTAAATCAGAGATTAAACCAACACAGCGATCAATTAAACAGTAATTTAAAATAGAAGTGCAAAATCCTCTTCCCAAATTACAAGCATGAGAGCATGAATGTTGCTTTAAATAGGTACTTATGTCCTTGACTTAAGTGTGGAATATATGAGCAGCCACAGCCCCAGTCCAAGGTCCAGGGAGAGGACTTGCCCCGGGACACAGGAGCAGGCACCCACGCCAACCCGGGCTCATGTAGAGACCAAAGCCCTCTTCCAGCTCTCCCAGCAAGTAAGGCCTTAAATCAGGACTCAAAGGAAGAGGCTGCTTAGACATTCATTTCTTCTGTTTTTTAAAACCCAAGAAGCAAATAAATATGAAATTACTGCCTCAGTGCTCCAGTTTCTCTGCAGCCTCCTGGAGGAGGGAAGAGTGTATCTGGACAGAAAGGGCCAAATTGTTCTCACTCTAGCGGACAGGCATCCCGTAAAATGTCAAAAGTTTACACTGGATTATAACTGAAGAATTGTCAAAAAGAAATTTTGTCACCGACCCAAAGGCTGGGGTTTAATTGAGATTCATGCCCACAGGTATCTTTTAGGGATGGTTATTTATTGACCATCATTAAAGCAGCATCTCAAGGCCTTAAGTCAAAATCAGTTATGCCAAACAGTCCCGAAATATTAGCAGAAAGAGACAATTTTTCTTCAGTGAGTTTTCAGCTGGGGTTTTAACAAGTTACTTAAGAAGTGGAGAGGAAAGGGAAGGAAGAGGACAGTGTCTCCAGGGAAGACAGGGGAACAGTCTTTTTCCAGTCTTTAAAGCTTCTGTTTATCTGCAAAGAAACCCCCAAAATAAACTCAAACACACACTATGCAGAAGCTTAAAACCTTGTAACTTATTCAAACACTCTTCAAATAATTTGCAAGCGTGCATGAGGTTTTTTGTCTGTATTTTTTTAAAACATCACCATATTAAGGAAGAAAGCAAAGGATATGCAATCTTGCTATAAAATATCAGAGAATAAATGCAATGTGCAGCAGCAAAGATATAATGCGCAGTGTGTTAAGACAACAGGCTTTAGTATTACAGCAGGTAAAAGAAGAAAAGAAAAGTCCCACATTTCTTCTGTTGCTTTTCTACTGCTACCAAGCTAACTGTCAGCTTGCCCTCTGTGCAAAAAGCTGTGGTTGCAACACTCAACATTAATGCAGACAAATCGTTCTTCGTACCAAAACCCACAGAGCATTGAGATTAAGCGTGATGGCAAACAACACTTCATGGGAGCCGTACGGATGCACAGATCTGCCCACACGAGCTCCCTGCAGGACCTGGATCCTGGTCACAATTTGGTTTTTTCCTTTGTTTTGTTTTGGGTTTTTTTTGTTGTTGTTGTTTTTCCAAAAGAGCCTTGATAAAGGAAACAACTGTTTTTCTTTAAGTATAGAAGCACAGATGGGCTCTACCATACCGAGGGGCCTAGAGGACTTGCATAATGCTCTGTAGAGGAATGGGACCACTGCCAACTCCATAGGTTTCTAATAGAGCTAAACTGTGCTCCTCCAAGCAACGGAAACAACTTTCATTCATCTCATGAAGTAATAAAAACCAAAATAAGATAATTATTGGTGTCATGTTAAAAAAGGATAAATTCCAGCAAACTCAATGAAAGTTGCAGATTACAATGAGTTACCAAAAAAAAAAAGAAAAAAAAACAAAATAAGATAATTATTGGTGTCGTGTTAAAAGAGGATAAATTCCAGCAAACTCAATGAAAGTTGCAGATTACAATGAGTTACCAAAAAAAAAAATGAAAGCAGTATATTGTTTTTCTCAGTGTTTTAATGAGGCACAGTCAATTTTTATTATTATGTCTTTACTAGTCTCTTGCTGGCAGAACGCAGTATTTAGAATTAATGTAACTAATCTGAAAATCAGAGAGTGAATGCTGCTAATTCACACAACAGTTTAGCTGGGTCTAATTCATTTCATAGTCAGAAACATCCTGTTAATGTTTAATACATGGAGAAGCTTTTAGTAACAAACTCTTTCTAATTACTGAATCTTTCTATCCTCAACTGGCTGAACGTGTAAACAGAGTTGTACTTATATGCTCCAAGATCCGCCACACAAGACTTTCATTAAAAAAAACCCAGATCTGTGCAGTTACACAATTGCTTTAAGCCTTAACATTTCAGAGGACTTAACAAATGTTAATTAAAATCTGATCTGACTCTTAGAGCCATGCAGGCGTAGGGTTTTTTTTAAGTTACCAGAATCTACAATTCTGAACCACCTTCCTCGCAGTTAGATCCCAAGACTGCGATAACTTAAAGCAATCAGTTTCAAAGACGGACCCCCCCACCTCTCTAGGTCTTACTACCTGAAGTGTCGGATAACCTTCATGCTCTTTGAAATCATGGGAAAAACACGGTTTTGCAGTTCTGAAAATCACACTACCTATTTACAGGCTCACATATGGATTTTTAGTGACTAACTTTAGCAGCTGAAATTTGAAAGCTGAGACAGATAATAATTAAAAAGATAATTGTTGAAGGCTGTTATCCTCTCTTGGTCTTCAAAAGCAGGCGCTTGCTTCCCAGTAAGCTGCTTGCCATTATAATGATTGATCTCGGTGCTTTATGAACAGCATATGCAGCCCCTCTGTGTTTAGATAAAAGATTACAAGGACTATCAATCCTCATGCACTGGTGTATAATATTCAGACGATCTTGAATTAATACATTCCTACCGTGGACTAAAACTATTTAAATGTATTAGTAGTAGTTCCAACCTGCAGAAGGGCTGAAGCACTGCCAGATATCCAGCCTGCCAGATGCAGTTTCGCAATGTCTTTGGTGGGTTACAAATCTTCATATTTCGGTTAATTTCTCCTGCTAAGCATTTCATCTTACTCACTACTCCATTAGGATGTAACATTTGAGGATGAACAGTCACAAAGAACTAGTGGGATCTGACCACGAGCTTGCCCAGGAGCTTGCCATGATCTCTCCTTGCTTCCAGTCAGGAGCGGCAGCCAGGGCTGGAGACGTGGATTTTGGTACAGAGGTATTGGGAGGGAGTCACATGCCACGCTCTGAGCTTAACTCTGTCTTAGGAGTTACTTCATCTCTCTACCCATTTTATACAAATAATAGAAAAATATTTAGCTATCTCTCATGGCCTTGTCAAGATTCAATTTTTATAAAGGGCCGTATACGTGCTCAGTATTAAAATAATCTTACGTGAAGTAGGGGACTGTCAGTGCACTAATTTAATATAGTGTGTTAGGCGGTAAAACAAATCAGCTTCTAAAAATAGACTAGATATTTAGCACAAATCACCTGCTATAAGGGAAATACCTTTGAGGAGCAGCTTTGGCATCTTGCAGACTAATGGCTGTCAAGTCCCTTTCGAGCTCTTTTATAAAATGTTTCTCTGACTCCTGCACCAAGACAGTGCTCATTAGTTAGCTTTTTCCAGAACTAACAAACAACAATTCATACACAGACAACGCATCCACATTCAGCCAGTCTCCCCAGAAAAACCAGATTTTGACACTAAGTTTCACAGTTAGATACGAAATGCCAAGCTCCGGTTTGCATGGCGCTGCACCTCCTCGTGCTCTCCGTGACAGCTCACCCAGGAAAGCCACAATCACCTTGGGCCCAGCACAGCGTTTGGGAGCTTTAAACAAAGAGGAACGAACCCTTCAAAGCTGCACGATAGCCTCAAAGCCAAGGAGCTGCTCCGACATGGTGGCACTGCCATACGGTCAATACAGTGGTAGGTCACAGCCACGTGGCTGCCAAGCTGGAGAGCAGTAACCTGCCCATGGATAAAGAGCCGGAGCCTGACACCTCTCCTCACTTCGAGGGATAATTTACTCCGATTACTGTAAACTCTGCGGCCTCCCACGGATGAGGATGAGCAGTTGCTCTCGCCAGGAGTCACGCTGCTGTTGGCATTATCGGGGACGGAGCTGACCTGAACGAGGCCCCGCCGGAGCAGCAAGGGCTTCTCCCCGGGAAAGGCACCATCAGTCTGAAAGGACCCAGCCCTGCGAGGTGTTAGACATCGCCTGTTAGTGATCACAGCCAAAATAACACTGGTATTGAATACCTAGAAGGTCTAGACAGGAGCTTAGTGGGATTTATCAGTAAATACATAAGCCAAGTATACACCTGATGCCTGTTAAAAATCAATGAGTGGCGGGTGCCTTCTAGCCGTTTGCCAGTTCTTACTAGCTACATACCTGCACCTTACGGGTTCTGCGAGACAGGTTTACAAACGCACTTAAGCACCTAAAATCCTCTTAAAGCAATGAGAAATGAAAGAACATAGCTTTTCTTAGGATGTGACCCTAAATTTTCAAGAGCGCCTACTGGGATTGCCGGTGTCTTGTAACAGCAGCGCGGTAGCTAGAGCTAACTCCAAGGGAAGGAGGAGGAGATTCACGACAAAGCTACCATGGTTGCTGCCAAATGTGCTGTAAATAATTCTTTTCAGTGCCACAATCCCAAAAATTTGCACACATGGGCGTTTAAAAGTTCTCCAAATTATTCCTAACAGTTGTATATTGGACAATAAAAGAAACTGCTTTCTTGTGTTTTCTCCTCCCTCCCCCCTTTTATGTTTATGTATCTGCTTGCAAAACCGCCTCATACATAATGCAGCGCAATAAGCTGAAGCCAGCAACGGCTGTACCGGCTGTACCGCCTCGCCCGTGTGTAAACAGCAGGAGAAATCCATTACTCACAATGTCTCCTTCAAACGCAGCTCAAGTTTGACAAACATTAAACAATTTGAGCTGACTGCAGAAAGCAGCGCTTCCTCTGAGTGCCTTTCACGAGGCTCATCACCAGGCTCTTCTTCACAAACGCTGGGAAGAATTAATGGTTTCTGTAAAGCAAACGACTAGGTGTTGAAGCAATGCTAAGGTACGCTGCCAAGCATCTTCCTCGGTAAGAGGGAACATCATTTCACAGTTCCAATGTTTGTCCTGTTGGCTTTCCTTAAATTTGTCTCAACTGCAGCCACTATGTGTGTGCATGTGCATCCAGCTGTGTATGTTATCCGGCATGTTACCATTTGATTAGAATCTAAAATAAAGCATTTCCTTCTCTGAGGTAGCACATTCTCCTTTGTTTGTGCTTCATTTACATGAACAACTGAAGTGCAAGTCCATTTGCTGTTAAAATAGATGTCTTATTTTAGAAAGTTTAAAACAATCATCATGGGAACACAGCACCTTTAATGCACAGCATTTTTCTCCCCTCCCAATATAAATCAGGAGTAACTCTATTAAAACCAGACTATATCCAGATAAGGTTAATTCAGAAACAGGCTCACTACATTTAAAATAAAATCTTTCTTCCACTTCCATTGACTACAGAGTGAATATTGTGTGGACAAAAAAATGTTTCATATTCTAGCCTACCAGAAGTTAAGCAGTTTGTGCAAGACTCCGGCATGAGTTATACTTCTGCAAGACAGCGCACCAGGATCAAGGATTATTTCTCTCGCCAGCCCCGGCCAGCCTCCCGCACACTGCTCTGCTCCTTTCCCCAGCGCAGCAGCACCCGCTGCCCTTCGAACGCCCGGGCAGGCGCAGCCCGGCACGCGCGGGGCGGGAGCCGCAGGGCGCCGCTCCGAGAGGCTCACCGCAGCAGAGACTCTAGCAGAAAGTTGTCAACACCGGCTTTCCTTTTTTAATGCCGAATTGTGAAAATTTCCCCCAGATTTGCAAACGTAAATAGCTCGACCGCCCCTACCCACGGCTGACGGAAGGGCACTGCTCAGCCCGGCTGGCGCCGAGCGCGGGAGCCGCCGCCTTGGCCGACGGCTTCCCGGCAGCCGGCTCGCAGCACGGCCGGGCTCGCCGCGGCCTGCGGACACCCTAGAGGGAGCGCTGTTTAATGGGACTTTTGAAAATATCCGCTGAAAATAGTCACTGAAAGTCCATTTGGCGGGATCAGAGATTTCTAAAAGTAAAAGCAAATTATTTGGGGCGGGGAGGGGGATTACAAACCACAGGGCTCCATCGTCCGCTGGCGAACACACACCACTGCTCTTCTGCCGTGGTTGCTAACAGCTCAGGCAGTTCCTCATGTTTCCTGCATAACAAGCTTCAAAAACCCCTCAGTGACCAGCTGCAAACATTTTACAGAAAGAGCCAGAAATGAGGCGCTTCACGTTGTGCCAAAGGTCAGTGCGTACACAGGCAGGTAGGTCTAGGGGGAGCCGAGGAAACGAGAGAGGGCAGAAAGGGGGGGATCTCTTCTTCCTTCTGCTTACATTTAGCTGTGAATATGCCGACCGTGCTAGGGAATCAGATCCTGTGCCGCTGGCGGGGGGTGCTAATACCTAGCGGGTAGCAAGAAGCAGAGCCCTGAATTGCTATACGCGGTATAAAGCCAGGCCTTCTGGCAAAAGGATCTCTAGCAAGTGGCAAATAAAGGATTAACTGCCTGGAGCACTAGCCCCTCTGCTAGAATATTTATAGCTTTCCAAATTATTAGCTTTTTAATTAATACTGAAAGATCTGAAAGCACCTAACTATTCTAGAGTAATTATATTAAGCAATTACAGACATGAAAATTAAAATTCAGTTGCTCTAATATTCTGTTTGGAAATGTGCAAATAGAGTTGATGTTTTGCTAATAAATGCTTCTCAGATGCCATGTTTCTAAATAAAAAGAGAAAATGTACCTTTATAGTATTCCTTTAAGTGCTCCTGCCCTCATTTGGAATAGAACAGCAAGTGCAAACAGTACTCCAGGCTTTGGAAACAGGACATACCCTTTCCTTAGCCTCCCTCCAGTTACAACATTTTACTAAATCACAAACAGCATATATACTTGGGTAGCAGCTTTACACTCGTTTTCTGGATACAGTCGGCTTCATTTTCTCTCCTTTTTCTCTCTGTCCCTGTGTGTACACACCGATACGTAGACACAGGGAAGGAATCAGAAGGCTTTACAACACAAATCAAGTATCAGTTATATGCACATTCAGAAATGCAACATTTGCTCTTTCTAGCCAGCCAAATACACACATTTGCTTTATCCCACCAAGAAGTTACCCAAGGCAAGCAGACAGGGCATTTGGCAATCCCTGCGAATGAGGCGCAAACGCAAAGCGTGTGCTGTTTCCGCACAGGACCTATGCTCAGACCTGCCCAGTTTTCCCGAATGAAGCAGTTCGGCCTGTGTAAGAACGGTAACAACGAGGGGAACAACCTGCGCGGGCTGCTGCATCGGCTGGGCACCAAAACGTGAACCCTCCCGGTGCGATGCTGTAGCAGGGCTGGCAGGAGAGCGGCAGGCACAGAGCTTCCCGCTTTCGTACCAAGTTGATATTTTATGGTAAATGCATGTGTGATGTATGGTGGCCAGCTTCATGGAAGGGAAAATTAAACATTTCACAGGGGCCCAGAAAAGGCCTTTTGTCACTTATATCTAATATAAGGCTAATACTGCTGATTAATGAGGTGCTGTTTAGACAGCTTATAAGACCTATTCTCTGCATGAAGCAACCGCGAAGAGCTAAGCATTAGCATTCATTTAGTTTCACTGCATGTGTGATGATACACAGCTGTGTTAGAAGATTTCTGCCTTAAGGAGAATATATTAAGTCATGTAACTTCAGAAAAGTTTTCCCTCCGTTACTCCAGCATAACAGCAAAATCAGATCCTACTGCAGACACAGACACATATTCTGCCATATAATCCAGATTTCAAGCTAAACCTTTTAATATCAAAGTGAATGAAAAACCCCAAATAGCTAGCACTGCTTCAGGAGTCTCAGAATCATCTGTTTGTTTTATCTAACACATAGTGGAAGTAACAGCCTGAAGACTATGCTGTAACCGGATTATTGAAAGATTTATTATTAATTACCGCATGAAAAGACAGCAGTATGTGTGGTGCTGAGTAAAGCATAGCAGGGAGAGGTAATCCCAGCCTGAAGTATTTTACAGTATAAACACACATGCAGTATAACAGGCATAGGGACCCTGCAAAGAAAGCTTCTGTTTTAGATGACATTTTTCCGCACAGTATCTTGGGAGACTGACTTCATCTTCGCTGCTGGGGGTTGACACTGGCGGCCTCCTCGCGATTAGCGAGACATTATTTATGCTCTGTGGGCACTTATAAAATGAACGATTCCCTCCCACCTCCTGCCATGGGAAAAGTCGAGGTAGCTGGACTGGGAAAGGGGCAACGGCTCTGTTACCCAGCCTATGGATCAGCGATTTGTATATGGGAGATGCACAAAAGAAAACGTGAGAGACACTGGAAGAGTTGGCAAAAACTGTTTTGAATCTGCTGCCATCTGCAAGGGAGGGCCTGCGAGAGGAGACCAGTTTGACTGGAAAGGGGGCAAGCAGGAACCAGTAGCCTGCTCAGAGCAGGTGAAGACACCAGTACGGAGCTGGTTTCAGCCGCACGCTTTACATGCGTTTGCGGCTGTGATAAGATACACGACTTGGCGTGGCGGGCAAGGAGGTCCCGCGCTCTGCTGCTGCCGTCCTGGCCTGGGAGCCTTCCTTGCACAACCCACGCAGAGCTGAGCGCACCGCGCCGCACCGCGCCGCACCGGGGGCAAAGCCACAGCCACACGGCTCCRTCCTCGCTGATGCCGGCTCTGCCCGTCAGCTGCAGGAACTGCAGGGAAAATCTTGGCTATCCTTCTGCGCACAAGGTAAGGGGAACAGCTGGAGGACGGTGCAAAGCAACCAGCAATTAAAGGGATTTCTCTGTGCCCCTGCTGAAACATTAATAACCCGAACAGAACAACTCGCTTAGCCTTGCAACGAACACGCCTTTGCGGGGCCCACTCACTTTGGGTGAGAAGGCTGTGTTTATGGATAAATTGTGATTTATGTGATAAATTGTGCCCAGGGAACCACCTGTGCAAGCTAAACATGCAGTGAAGACATAGGCTTTGTAGCACTCTAATACAAGCAACATGTACAAGACAAAGTGCCTGAAAAACACTAAACATCATGATTCAGTGGCTGATGAACCTACAGGACTGTCCTCTTTCAACTGCTTTTAGTTCAGCAGATTGGTACAATGTGCATTAGAGGAAAAGATCAGTGCACAATTTTTAAATTGCAGTTTTATTGCTGTAGAATAGCATAAAACTGAACAGAATGACCAAAGAGCAACAACGTGTCGTGTATTCGTACGTCTCCGCGCATGGCTTTTCAGCTCCTGAAGCCTTCTCAGTAGCACAGCCTACAAATAATCTGTTGGTTCCTGTAATTTATTTTTTGGACAGAGTTCCCTGTAGTTTCTATAAATTTGAGCAACTGCTTATAGCTGTTTGAAAACACGTTTTTGATAGTACAACCAATTAAGGCATGGCATCAACAATGTAAATGAGAAAAAAAGARCACTTCAGAGAAATGCTTACCAGCTCTAACCTCATTGTTTTCAAAGAAATTACAACACAGATTAATTGATCTAATTGTGTTTATAGCCTTAACACATCCAGAAAGCATCAAGAGGTTGCTCAGCGTGGTTGTGGAGTCTCCATCTTTGGACATATTCACAACCCAACTGCTCTACTGACCCTGCTGTGGGCAGGGGGTTGGAGCAGATGATCTCCAGAGGCCCCTGCCAACATCAACACATCCGTTGTTCCACGAACATTCCCTGCCCAAAGAAACAATAGAAAAGGCATATATGTTACCTATCTATCTGTATTTAAATCAATAGAATGCATTTGTTATACTAACATTTTACTTCCAAATATTGACCACTGAGATATGCGGTACTGATACACAAAGCGTCAGTAACAAGAATTACATAATGTTTCGTACTAGTCGAGAACTGAAGTAGAAAATTCAGCACAGGAATCCTGTATTCAGATTCCACGAGATGTTGCCATTTACAGGAAAGGCAGTTTCACACTGAATAATCCCAAAAAACAGCTGGGTTTCCCTGGCAATTCTAAATGATTCTGAGACCTCAGGCAATAGTTCAGAAAACACCTAAAACTGGAGCTGGTTAAAGATCTAAGAAATTTCCATACTGACAGCAAGGCTGACCCATCCGTATCCACCGCAGCCCTCATCATGGCCTCCTTGCCTCGAACCCCAACCTTGACAGCACTCTGCTGTCTCAACACATAGCTACAGCAATGACCCGGAGAAGAAATAAAATCTCTCACTCTCGTTGACAGCCACCACACCCTATCTCTAGGGGACCAGCAGGAACAGAATAAGCTGTGAATATAGTGTTCCCTACTGTCCCAAAACCTACAGCTATCCCTATCTCTACCCACTACCCTAAGCATAAGCCATATTCTAGTGACCATTATCTAGAAATGAACCTTAACTTTTACCCCTTATCTTGTTTCTTCAGGTCTGAGATGATTCCAGAATTAACGGAGCTCTTTAGATACTACTACATCGACATCGCAGCTTGACCGTAAGCCATTAGACCAGTGACCTCTGTGTGTCCTGGAAGGAAACTGGAGATGTTCACCTGTAACAGTTTCAATCTGCATTTAAGGTACTTTAACAATCCACTCGGAGAGGCATGGCTGCGAAGGAACGTGAATTATGTCGACTGAGATCGTGGTATTTAGAACATCACATCAGCAGTTCCCTTCCTGTACAGAATCAGTAGATTCATTATAGGTTTTTTATGTCCTTTTGAAAAGGCTGGGATTAGTCACTGATGTAGGCAGGATACCAGCCTTCCTGGGTTTACGATCTCATTAGGAACAGTCAGCACGAAGCATCCCGTCGGGATGCTGACCCAAGTAGCCAGCGGCAGGCAAACTGCAGTGCCATTTCCGAAGGAACTAACCAGCTTGCTGCAATCCCTCCACTTTTCCCACATCCCCAGGTCCTTCTCCTTTCAACCCACATCTTTGCTTTCACTTTACTGGCAGAGTCATAAAACTACTTCCTCAAGCCCAGCTCAGCATGGTGCTGCTGTGATTCATTAGCGCCCATTTACCCCCCGTTGCAATCCAGGGCAGTGCTGAGCCAAAGGCCCAGGATTAAGACCTTAAATCTTAACAAATGAAATTGGAGCACAATAGACATAGTAAAAATGCAAGGTAAAAAGGTAGTTGTGAACTGTTTTCAAGAGCCCATCCATCCCCAAACACATGACCAGCAGTGGCTGAAACGAGTTTAGAAAATTTTCCCTTGAAACCTGAATGCTCCCTAAGCTGCTTTTACTTATTATGCTTAAATGCAGAAAAGTTTTAACTGTAAGCTTTAAACAGTCTTTTAAAGATAACGTGAGGGAGTTGAGATCTGGAAAAGTAAGAATTAAATAAGCTTTCTGTCTTTTCCAATCTGCATTGCTTTTCCACCCAGTGCCCTGGCCTTTCATCCTCCTCCATGTCTTTTCAAGACGGTTCATTAACAAGATCTTCAGAAAGAATAAAAAAAGAGGAAGGCGCATACAGTCGCTGGCAGACTGAAAAGCCTTTCTACAGCTGGCCTGACGCTCCGTAACAAAGGCAGTCTGACAAGGCGGGGGTTTGTGTGTTGTTCATGAAGAATAACTGTTTTGAAGGTGTTTTGTTTGATTTTAAAATTAAGAGCCAATATGGAAACACACTCAGGAAATTCTCTTTGATAACTATGTAAAAGGAGTTCACAAATCTATGCTGGCACTTGTCTTCCTGATGAGAAGGTGCCCAATTAGGGCACACACACTTCAAGGAGTCATCGAGTCCCTGGTTCCTACAAACGCTGGGAGGTCCACAAGGACCTGGCACACCTTTAACTCAATCCACAGACTCTTCTGTCAGTCAGTGAAATAAATGGTGCAGCTACACCTATAGATCTGTACCGGGTTATGAGCAGAGCAAGGAACTCAGTTTCAGCTTGTCCCAGCCAGTGAATCAATCTGTTGTTTTCCCTTCTTTGCATGTTTTACGAAGTTAAAATAATAATAATCATCTCCGTCTCTGTCTACTAACGAGTGATCCCTAGCTCTCAACAGCACTAAGGTCTTTTTTGTGCATCGGTTCTCCTTGGGCTTTTCAAGTATTTCAATCCGTGGTTTCCTCTTTACATGGCAGGCTTTCCGGGGTGAGCTTTACTGAAGGCCGTTATTTCCTCCTCTAACTTTGGGTGTGCACCAGGAGAAGCTAAAAGCAGCCTTGCAACTTCCCGGGCTGGCAGCCTTCCACGGCTTTATTTTTCAGCCAACCTAATAAGCCAGGAGTGAAAACCAGCTCTGAGGTGGGCATGAGAGAGACAGAACAAATCAGAAAGCAGCAAAAAATCAATACAGGCATATACATGGCCACATTTTTAATGCAAACTGGCACAGCTCCATAGCCATCAACGAAATAAAGTTAATATATGACAGATGAAAAAAGGCTGTCAGGAGCTGTAATTTTCATGCATTTTGCCAGAGGCAGAGTCAGGGACCAGAAATGTGCACGCCTGTCATCGAGGGTTGGATTACAGATCCAGTGGATGGCAATCACCATATCATTGAGGCATGAAGGAGTAAGAATACAGTAACGATTTAACCAAAATCATCAAAATTTTAACTGACATTTCTACTGGTAGCTGGAGCCAGTTTCAAAACTACAGCATCTACTGAGTACTGCAAAAACATCGGCCTATTTATCCTTCTGAGAAAAGAAACATATTAGTAAACAGTTTTTCTGAACTAGGTATGTTGTTTAGTATTTGAATTACCACTCTGCCACCCATTAGTGAAATCGTAAATATTTAGAAGAGGTTAAGCTATTATGCGTGCAGGACACAAACATGCTAAACATTCCTGCCTGCACTCTGATCATTAGGACAACAATATTTTTATGAAAACCAAGCATATTTTCACTTACATAGTTCAGAAAATGGCAGTAATCATACCTCCTCTTCCAGTTAGGAGGAAGTAAATATTATGTAGCAAATATTATTTGAATCATACTCTGCCTGACCTGTTAAGGTTACCTGTGTCCTTATTTACTGCTTCTGGGATTTGCAGAAATTAATATATTTATCTTTGTTAGAAAGGTAAACAAAAACAACTTCATGAATATAGGTTTATTTTCCCTGACTTTATCCAGAAGTGAAACATTTACCATTTTACTCAATGCCACTTAATGCCAGTCTATCAGATGTATTTGCAGCAGGAAATACACATAAATAAATAAGTGAACTGCAGTCCCTCAGGCTCCTGTGTGGATCCTGATTTGGGATAACTGTAAGTCTTGTAGAGTAATTTAGGAGTCAGGGCACTGATAAAATGAGCTGGTGGTCCTCCAAGAATACAGCAACTTTAGCAGGATTGCAAAAGAGTTGCATATCTAGACTGAAAAAGCTAAGTTAAAGCTCTCAGCACAACGATCCCTGGTCATTCATGTCCTCTCTCACTGTCTCAAATCCCAGTTTGCTTCCAGCATACTGGATTCTTCCCGCTCACCTTTGGTCTCTTCAACTCTAAGCTCTTCCATGCAGTGACCCTCAGGAATTTCTTGCATATTATCTCATATTGTACATTATCAAGACTTTGACTTCAGTGGGAATTTGTAGATGTGACTCACACAAATAAAGAAATAGCTAATTACGTGTTGAGCCACAGGAAAGGAGACTTAGCAACTGAAATTTTGTAAGGCCTCTAACAAAACATCACTTGCAGCAAAGAGAGAGGTTCAGGCATGTGAAGGCCTTGAGGGGGACCACCCACTACGAAGCATGGTCTGAACGGCTGCAGGAGCCAACGGGCAGGAGAACTAACAYGAACCAAGAATTTCTTTTGAAGACAACGGTAGAAGAACACCTTACTGTCCTTCCAACAGTGTTGAGGAACTTCACTCACTGTGCAGAAGATGTTTTCTTCMATGTTGTATTTGCATTACACCGTATTTTCTAGGTCAGACTTATCTTAAACTTTCAACCTTCCATTGGGAGCCTCCTAAGAAGAGTCATCTTCATCAGCTCACACAAAAACACTCAATGAGAACCAATGCCAAAGCAAAGCTTCCAGAATCTCCACTGTCAAATTAATAGGTAAAACAGAAAGGACTGAGAAAGGAAAATACCAGCTCAAACACATGGGCACATTTCTAGCCCTTTTATGATGTTGAGCTGCATTTTTCACCCCAGTCACCCAGTCATTTCAGTGGGTCTAGTAAGAAATACAAGTGTTACTCAAGGGGARGGAGGGTACCAAAAGCAATCCAGGGTAATCATTTTTTCAAAATTACCTGTCAGAGTAAATGCATTTGGTTCCACAGCTTGGATCTCACAGACTCACCCAGTCTAACAGGCCTCTCCAAACGCTTGTACCCCAATTGAGTCTGTTCTTTGCGATCATGTAACAGCTAATCTACTCAGAATGCAGAAAACGAGGAAAATAGGCTTGCCTACCACAGTGGGGTCTTGAATCATTGCCAGGGGCTCCTATGGGCTATAATGCACATTTAATGGGCATCACACACTTGAAAAAGAGAGAAAATAAATTAACTGTACCCAAAACAGTGAGGTGCCTGCTGCGTTTTAGGCCTCTAAGGTGCTACTAAAATAATAACTACATACATCCAGGGGAAAGGATTTAGGTGGGAAGGAACAAAGAGAGATGTACAGACACATGAAATAGAGTACTTAATTAATAACATGATCACATGGTGAAATAGCTACATTATCCTAGCYGAGGCTAGGAGAACGGGGATGCCTTTACCGACTTCCAACTGTTTCCTATCGTTTGCCCAGTTGCCTGTTTTGCCGCCGCCCGGAGGGAGCACTGCACCCCGCGTGYGGCAGGGTCGCTTGGGAGGCTGCCAGCGGATGCCCAGCACAGACCAGAAACCAAACTGAGCTACAAGGATGCAGGCGCATAAACGCCCTGTGTCCTACCATGGGAGCGCGGTAAAACTAAATGAAGGATGGCTGCTACTGATGCGAAAAAGTAAACCCTGTAATTACACAGTATGATCTCTGAAGAAAACTACAGCTTGGTGGATGTTTAAAGCGAAGGCACATTTCTGATACGTACTACGTGCAGTCCAAAATCCCCGATGCTATTGATTTCCACCGCAGAAGGGCAGGCATTGCCAGGGTGCCTACACCGTAACTTAGAAGTTTGTATTGATTCTGATTGATACACCTTAGAATCTTAGTTTTTTAAAATAAATTCCAGATACTGAGGATAAACTGTGAATAACTGCTTTAAGACAAGCAAGGGGAAAAGTCGTTGTCAGTTTTCATAGTGTTCACTACTAATGAGCTCTACGAACTCTGGAGCAGTTGGCTTAGTCCTGATAAAAACTAAGGGTCTGATTCTATAAGACAAACAGTAACAGTACAAATTTACACTTCCTTTGCAAATACGTAAGAAATTTCATGGGCCAAGGAACTAGGAAGCCCTGAATTCACAATAAAAGCTGAAACAAATCTAACTGAGGCACTCCACGCGTTACATGATTGCCAAAACACCCCTCCTTCCTCCATACTTGAAAGAATCGTACATACTAGACCACATATTTGCTACCCAAATTAACTATGTACATATGATTAGTTGGACCTTGAACAAAGAATAACTAGTATTTTATTTTCATCCTTTAAAAGAGGCATGAGATTTGGGAAGTGCACTTTTCAGGTGGGAACATTTGAAAACTTACTCATGTGTAGAAAATAAGGTACTAAAGCACTGTAAGCAAAGATTCAGGATCACCCTACAAACTCTGCATATGACCAATTAGTTTCAGTTAGTTGCTTTATAGTGAAGTACATTTTCAGAGGGGAGTCCTAATCTGGTATTCTGGCTGCTGTGACTAAACCTGTGCCAGCATTTCTATCTATAGATTACAAATCTTTTTTGCTTAGGTCTTTTTTTGGTTAAAAAAATTCTAAATAATGTACTTCATCATGTGTTTCATGATGCACTAGACTACGTACTAAAGGAAATGCTGATCTGAGCACATATATTTACTAATCTGTTCTTGCAGAGATATGACAGCAGAAAAAAATTATTCTCTGATAAATCAACTGCCAATCGATTTAAAAGGCTGTTAAATAATTTATTCGATAAACAATATTCAGCCATGCATAGCTGCAGCAGTGGAAAAATTTAACCTTGAAAATTATTCAAAAATTATTCAAAGCTGTCAAAAGTCACAGCAGTTATTACACATACGGAATACATATTAAGACAGTAATTTATTGGGGTTTTCAAACACTAAGATGTTTTTAACAATTTCTCGGTCAAATCTTTTTCCTAGTACAACTACTATTCTGTATTAGTTGCCACCTGTTCAAAAGATAATAACAAGTATTTTCTTATAAATTCGTAAGCTGCTTTTTGTGTTACTATGAATTGGTAGGGGGAGCCAGCTCTTCCCAATGACACATCCTTCAGTGGAAGGGGTACGGGTAGTCACACCAAGCCATTAACACTCAACAGCAGAATATCATCAGTAACCTCACTCAGGTGAACAAGATCACAATCTGGGGTTTATAATTTGAAATACAGACTAATTTGGCCGACTTTGGTACATTTACACCTGATTTTCACAGCACAAAAGAGATCAGATTATGGTTGAAGCTTTTTTCTCAGGGAGAAGATAAAAACCTATAATATTGAGATTATAATAAGGAATGAAAAATTCCAATTAGCTTTCTGGAGGAAAGCAGCTTTTCTCCAAAATTGAAATATTGTGGAGGATATATCAATTTTGACAAATTTCATTTCAATACAAAAAATAATGAGATTGAAACATTTTGCTTGTAAGACTGAAATAAGTCCTCTGAGTTTCTAAATGACATCTTCAGTTGCTTTCTGTATTATTTATTACTTATTTTAATGTAAAAGGGAAAGGAGATGATTCACTCTGAAACAGTGTTTTCCAAAAACTTGCATTTTGTGAGGAGGTTTGTGATTCTGAATCCCATTGACCAATATCCTGTTGGCCATTACTACCGGTCTCCCTGCACCTGTCTGTTGTCTCCTTTTTTTGTAAAACTTCTTGCAGGCTCTTGGGTACAGAGGCCGTTTTTATTGTGCAGGACCATGCGTAACACATCTTTGGCCAATGGTCAGAGCTGTGCAACGCCTATCTGTTCCTGCTCAAATAAAAAAGCACATATTTACTTTGTAAACTGTTTGTAAAACTTGTTAAGTAGGTCTGCTAAAGCACCTGTGCATATGAAATGTCGTGGTGATATAATTATCAACATAAAGCCCAAAAGAGACATTTGAGCCTAACTCATTTAGGAATAGGTCCCATACCAAGGAAGACTTGGCACCTGAAGCGGGGAGTTAAGTTTAAGAAAAATCCCTCACTGCTTCCCGGTCGACCAGCTTTCTGAAAGAAAGATTTTGTGGCTCTCCTCGGGTGCTGCTCCCACTCCGCTAGCACGGCCCGGGAGGCTGCTCGGAAACACGTGGGGGCCTGGGCCGTCCTCCACAGCGCCAGGCAACTTCTGCGAGTGACCCCCAACCGTCCTTTGCACTTTTTTTTAACTTCTGGACACATTTTTTTGTACGAGCAAGACTCTCAGCCCTTTACCCCGCTGGGTGAGTCGCGTTGGGGAACGTGTTCCTCGGAGCGACGATGGGCGAGACGCCCTTCCCTCCCCGCTGCGCAACCGAGTCTCTTCTCCTTCGTCAGAGCAGCATCACTAGCAGAGTATCGCAAAGGCCATTTAGCGTGAAGCGTTCATAAGCAACAAGCAGATTTGCACAAAAGGGAATACGTGTCCCGTCCTTGTCAGCCCCTTGAAGTGCACTGCTTCAGGAACTTAAAGGATGAGAGAAAGGAGAAGAAAGCCGCCACAGCCGGGACCGTCGATGCTGCACGTTTGGCAGCACAGCTTCTCTCAGCTTGGCTTGCCTTCAGAAGCTGCACGTTTGCCGAGAAGCTGCACGTTTGTCATACGGAGAAGCTCACATCTGCATAAAGTTTCACTTCAACTGCTAGAGAAAGTTTTAGATCGTCCTTCTCAAGTGCAATCCCAGCTGAGAAAGCAAAGTACATTAAAAATAATCCCTTTAAATATCCCCCCACATGACGAATGCCCCAGCAGCATGCAATGGCTGGCTCCCGTTTCAGACGGCCACCACGAGCGTGCACAGCAGAACAGGGGACCGGGGATGAGGTCTTCCCTGCGCCTTTCAGGTGGCCTCGTCCTGCAGCGGCAGAGGGGTTGCAAAAACGAGAGCSGGTGTGCGCAGAGCAGCCACGCAGAAGCACCACGGTGAGAGCTGCTACAGGAAAGCCACAGAGAGATGGTCTAATATTCCTGCAGCAAAAATGACTTAATTTCTAATAAAACAGGGCTCTGAATCACTAGCAGGGGACGTGGTTACACCCCCAGCTGTTCTCCTATTCCTTCCCGCACTGCTCAAACCCAGCTCACAAGCTCCTGTTCTCAGCCCATGGGAGAGGCGGCTGCTTAGGAGGCTGCCGTCGCTTATCGCCTGGAAAGCTCACAAACTGCCAGGGATTTCAGGTTTGCCTGATTATGAACCCAGACTGTTCCCTGACACTATCCATTTTCCACACACGGTACTAGGCAATATTCTGTCGAATTCAGCTTTGCGGTGGGCTGTCACTGAGCTCCCCTGCATTTTATTGCCATTCCTCAATGCACGCGGTTGATTTGTACGGATACCAAATCTGCCTCTTCCGGCACCTTAATAATAAACAGCACCTTTGGGAACAACACTGTGTGCGCGATCCAAAGCCAAACAGAATGAACGGAGAGAACCTAGCACTCTCTGTTTGTTGTGGGGAAATAAAAAGGTTTTCAGCCATCTGCAATAGCAGGTAAGTGCACAGCCAGGGTAGGTGTCCATTTAACTCATACTTTTCTAAATGCTGCAGTCACCTCTTGACACACTCGGTTCCTACCAGGCTCCATTATGGGAAACGCTCAGGAAGGAAAGGATTGCAGGATCACCCCATCAAACACAACTACTGCATTAACAGCTTTTTCTTAAAAAAAATGGCTTAACAATGCTGTTTCCTCATGCATTTGATTGAAATAGTCACATTCATCCAAACAGAGTTAGCTACCAGCTAGTATCAATAGGAACAATTATCTTTTCAAAACACCACTGATGTTATGGCTTTGCACAACTGTCTGTCTGTCCTTGGCRTGTTTAATGGATGCTTATTCAGACTGATACTACCTGTATATTTCTGTTTTACTGCTGCTTTTGATTTGACAGTTACTGGCAATTCTGCGGCAGATTTATTTATCCATTGTGCTCCTGCTGTTTTTTCAAAAGCACTACTTCCACAGAGTTCCCAGGCAGTTCAATATAACTTGCCTCAATCAACTTTCCTATTTTCTTCAATAATCCCAAAGTCCAAGGTACCCATTCTTCAACTCAGAACACCCTTTCAAACACGTTAGGAACACTACACTGTCCATACACTACAAGTCCATAATATTTAAGAATAAGTTTAGGTCAAACACCAAAGCAGGCATCCACATAAGCGAGTTCCCATGCGAATACAATTCTCAACCGGTACATGAAGAATTCCTGGGTTTTCTGTATCCGTCAGTTCAAAGCCACTTCAAGTCTTTCCATGCTAACGTAAAAGTGGAGCTATAGTACACAGGACCGCGTAAGGACAGAAGTCTTCCTCACGGTGGCAGCTAATCTCAGTATTACGCTATCCTGATCTTCCCTAGATCGAGAGGTATTCTGTACCTACGGGAGGTCGCTTGAACTAGGCAAAACTGAGAGTTTTGCCTTAGGGAAGAAACGAATAAACTTACTTAACCTAGTTCGATATTCTGACACCATGTTCTTCTTGCTATTTGGTTTATTAAACGTTATTGTGACCTAGAAATGGCACACTGCAACTAAACAGGCCTCAAAGTCCGGGCTGCCCCATCCGTAAAGTGCTTGTGCTCCCTCCTGCAGACAGGCGCGGGGCAGCCAGAGGCCTGCGCCCCCCCGGATCCCTGCAGCTGCTCCCAGGCAGCAGGACGTGYGGCATCGGCATCGGCCAGGACGGCCCCAGGGCTCGGCGTTTTCCACGCGTGCCCGTTCCCCCTCTTCCCCGCAGCCAGGTCTCGAAAGCCGCAGCTTCGTCACCCTTAACGGCTGCTGACACTTCCACGAGGTGAACTTTAAAAGCACGTACTGCACACGCGCTGTGCGCTTGCCACAAAACCCTGTAACGGATTACGTCCCCGTTATCTGATTTACATGCATCCACTCTAATAATATAATTAAAACTAAACACAGTCATTGCCCAAAGGATAAACTGTTCCAAGTTATTACCAGAGAGAACAAAGACATTCATAAACCTGATCCAATTTGGCTTCTGCCATTTTAGAAATTAGGGGCTGAGGCCTGTTTCCAGAGAAATTAAAAGAAACGAGAATGAGACTTGTACTCCGGCAGGCTTTAACGCCAGAGTTTTTACCCATTTCTTGCCTTCTCTCGCTGTGTATGAGCCCATGCGTGTGACAGCTAGAGGCACGGGGCAATTCAAGGTTGCCTGGCTTTGGCAGCTCGCTGCAGAAAGGCAAAAACACCAGTTTCCCCTGGCTGCTGCTGCTCCTGCCCAGGTCCGTCCTCATATCCCCCGTGAGCAAAATGGCCCAGCCTCCGACAGYATTCCCCAAATTCAGCCCGGCAGTTCAGAAGTTCCCCCTTGCCTACCGCACGCGTGGACGTATATACACCCGTTCTCCCACCACCTACAGGCATGGAGAAGGGGAATCTGCACTTCTTATAATTTAACACGCTGTAATTGCAGTCAAACAGATGAAAAATACATTTAATCCTCCCACTACTAAGATAGCTCTATTTTTCTTTTTAAAGCACAAAGTAGCAGTAAGTTACCAAAAAATATTTTAAAATAACAGGCAGAAGCCTGCTCCCCTTACACAGGTTTTTCTCCCCAAACCCCATGCAGGCAAACAGGAGCAGAGTCTTGCACATCAGTGTAGTTTCCACAGAAAAAAGCTTCTTCTCTTAGCYGGCTGGCAGGCAAACCTCCCTGCAAGCTGCACACCCTCGCAGGGCATTTAGCCCCACTCAGCCCCGCAGCGACCGCCGCAGCACGTCGGAGCAGGCCTGGCGCCAGCTCGGCCGGGAGCGCGGAGCCAGGCTGCCCGCGGCCACCGAGAGGGCTGGGCRCAGCCAGGGTGCTTCCAGCTCATCCCCAAACCCCTCGGCCCTCGGGCTCCAACCAGCCCAAAGGCACCGTYACCTGCTTCCCTGGAACGTGAGGCGTCTAACTGCACGGGACACCACTTTTTCAGCAGGAACTGGTGATGTCCAAAGAGCTGCTACTCCTCTCTGCTAGCCTGTAGCGCTCAACCAGAAATCACTGACGTCAACAAGAAAAGACTCCTATAAAGCTTCTGGGTTTTTGGATCCAGCACTTATGTGAGAAAGAATCAGATCTGATGAAAATAAATGAACATTCTGTTGTGTGGTTGATTTTTCTTTTCTTCTTCCTTTTTCTCCATCAAAACTACATATATCTGACATTTCTATTAGGCTGCTGAATATTTGTGAAGTCAGAAGCATCAATTTTTCAGACTTGACAGTTCAGTATATGATATTTTTCTGTGTAAACAAATACAAGGTATTTTTATTGCCTCTTTATCCATGCACCTCAAATGCCACTCTACCTCCAATAATTTATCAGATGCACACTCTGGAAAGAGCATTTGCCTGAAATCCATAGTTCCACAACCAAAACAGGAGGCTCGCTTTCTCATTCACACCCACCAGGACTTCTATGCAAAGATATATTCCTGATAAAAATCAAAATATAGCCACTTTTCTGTGCCCTTCAATCAAAAATGACTTGAGTAACACCTTCATCGCAATAATTTGTCTACCATACACCTCTGTTTATGTACAAGGCCACATGAGAGAGCAAAAATGCAGAAACGGTGAGTTCAGCATAATTCAGCCACGTGAGCAAAGTTTTGCACCTATTTGTAATGAGCTCACCAAAACTCATAAGCTGCAGGCGACTATAATTAAAGTCAACGGAGCAAAGAGATTAAGCACTTAAGTGTGCTATCTTCATGGCTTACAAAACTTGAATAAGTCAAATCATTAAACTTTAATTTGTCTGAGATTATGTAACATTGGCATGGCAATACTTGGGGCCTCACTTTATCCCATCTGTGTATCAGTGATGTTATAGCACCTCTCACTGCAGGAAAAAACCGCACAAGACAAAGTCCAGAGGAGATGCGGAAGCAGTGAGGCCTTTTGCTAGCAAGAGGCAGCACTGAAGGCAAACAGCCCACCTGAATCCCCGCGGTCCTTGCACTCTGCTTACTGCCCCTGGGCAACGTGAGTAAGGAAACGCCAGTAACATCTCTTTGGTGATTCACATAGTATGCCAGAGCCTTTATTTTAGATGACATTTCAGTACTGACTTTCTAGATCATTCAAAAATGTGAGTTATATGTGTTGATCATTGGTTCTTACCGTTTCCTCCTTCCAGCCTCCATCTAAACAAGGTGATTAGAGCCAGAGGCCGTCTGTTCCCTGCAAAGGTTGCGGGTTACCTTCCCTAGCCTCCCTCGCACTCAGGTGCAGCTCCGCGCAGAGCCTGCTCTCCCATGCTGCAGGCAACACTGCAGCATTTGCTCCCTCGGCCTCATCGCTTCTGCTCCCCCTCTACCAGCTCAGCCTGATTTTTCGGTGCAGATCCAGACAACCCCCTTCTCTCAGCTGGGATCCTGCACAAGTAGGTATTTCCAGCTTGCAAACCTCGACCTTGAAAACGCAGCAAATCACCCCATTCCCCACTCTGCCTGGGAACTCCACAGCCACAGCGAAGGCTGCAAAATTCTCCCTGAGCTACAGACTTCACAGAGGGGAAGGCGGGAAGCTATTAGATAGTTACATGCAAGAATTGCAAAGACTGCCTGTTTCTTGTCCAAACGAACATTTCTGACGCTAGGACATTTCCAGTGCCTTCCCAGAGCCAGGCGCAGGATGTGAACCTGGGACATCCTGCCCAGACATCTACTAGGTTAAATGAAAGCCCAACTGGGACACTCAACAGTGAACCAGCCGCTCAAGACAGACGCGATACCCACTGGTATTCCCCCGTCCTTGCAAAAACAGGTAAGCAGCAGACATGCTCTTTCTTAAAACTCCGTGAGCTGAATTAGTTTTCTTTAGGTTTTGCTTGTGTGAGAGTACTCCCCCCCATTTTTTATTTCCTTTGCTGTTATTCTTTCCCTTTCCTGAAATGACAGAAAGAAGCAGCCAATTTCTTCATGGTTCATTTCTAACCTTTCTAAATGTTACTGTTTAAAATATTTATAGTTTTTATAGTTGCCTGCAACCTGCAGAGTGAGACTAAGCACTGTTATTTCCTGTTCTGGGAAAGCCACTGAGCCTAGGAGCCACCAAATCCACTTAATTCCCGAGCAAGTTGACAAATTTACCTCAGAATTTCCCTCGCGGCAATGAGCAAAATTAACTGTATTTTATATGACAAAGATGTATTGCGCTTCCATATTTCATATGCAAAATATCACTCACTGATGAGATAAAAATTCTGCACCGTAATATCACATCAACTTGCTCTCTAGAAGATTAGTTACTTTACATCACACTTTGAAAGTTAGTATTTCTGCATTTTGGCTTCAAAATCATGTTTACCTAATATATTTCATTTTTTTCTGCGTGCAGGTTTGAGAGCCCAACGCGAGCACCCCTGATCTGCGCGCTCGAGTGACTCGAGACGTGTCGGGTAGCACATGAAGCCTAAAACACTGCGTCCCAGCAAATTTCAAGAAGCGTGCTCATGTTTAACCATCCAGAAAGACCCCAGCTACTCCCCCGGGAACGGCATTAGGAGCCTAAGGAAACACAACCCTTAAGCAGGGAGCCTCTGCTAAGCGCTCTGCGGTCGGTGCATTCAGCACGCGCACTAGCACCCAGAACCCCCCGCACTGTTTCTCTGCCTTCCCAGACGCCCGCTATCGCCGCTCGCTGCTTCCTTCTGCCAGCTGGGACCGCTGGGAAAAGAAACGTTTCTGTCCTCTTTCAGATAGACCCAGATCGAAACACAGGTTCCAGAAGCTTTCCCCCAGGACCCTGCAACGTTATCGCTTCTTTGAGGACACCTGTTTGGAATTGTCCAGAGAAAAGTRAGCTGAAGAAGCCAAAAATATCCTGGGAACATAGAGCAATGTTCTAATTAACCAGAAGGAAATGGTTGGCTCAGAAAATCTACATGTGTGCAACTTACAACTACATGTTTTTTGTTTTCCTTGGCTCTGCTAAAAAGAGAGTATTCAACGCTTTTTGAACTCCGATCACCCCCCGATGCCTCACATCATCCCCATCCAGGTAACGCCAGTGTCTCGCTGGGCCCAGTGACCTCTCTCATCATGTCCCTCCTGACCCAAGGCATCTGCTGCTGCTTATCAAACCAGACTTCTTCAGCTCCTAGATACACGGCACGGTTTAGACTCACTGCCTTCTCTTGGAAATGGATTATTGATACTTACTGCAGAGGATCAACAGTTACTTGTGCAATAGGTGACAACCAGTGCTCACAGGCGACGGTTGCCGGCCATAACCACTGTCAGTGAAGACTTCTTGGTAAACTCCTGAAGCACCTATTTATCCCTTTGCCTTGGAATCAGACCACAGAGATACAGGCCCTGTGTCAMACCTTGCTTCCAACCCTTCCCTTCTTTCATTTTTAAATTAAAATCCTTCTCTCCACCCCCTGCTCCTCCTCTCCACCCCATCAGCTTTCAATGACCCATGTGCTAGTCAAGACACAGAAGTCCATTCCACCAGTAAGAGCTATTTTTACTTAAAACAAGCAGGGACTTCCCTCATACATAACAAAAGACAATATCCTAACACCCTGCCTGTTATTTCTATCTTCTAGTATGTGTAATTCCAGCAAAGGGAATGGGATTATAGCACAAGGTACTATTCAGCACAAGAAAATTTACCAGACTCTGKCTCCAAATATTAAAATGCTTTGTATTTGTGCATGGTCTTTCATTCCAGAGCTAAAAGCATTTTTGCAGATATGAGTTAATTCTCACAATACTCCTGTGAGACAAGAGTGATTGTTGTTGCCTCTACCAATATCCTGGATGTGACTGCAGAGATATTCTTTTTATATATTCTCTATTTTTCTGTGGTTTTTCACTTAATTGAAAAATAAGCACTGGGGATACTCCAGTCACACACAAAACCTATTATGTTGTTGTTTTCCTTTCTTTTAAGCAATGCAATATGCATTGCATATTCCCTATGTTTATTTGTTGTGAAGAACTTGTTTCATTAAATTAATGAGTATATAAAAATACGTATATAAGGATCTTAATTCTCAGCTGCACATTTGAGCTCTGCTGCATGGAGATTTTAAGAAATCCCATAATTCCTGCTGCAGGGACATTCCTGTAAAGAGTGGCTGGGAACCTCCTGAGAGGGGCTGAGTCTTCTCACCCCCCTTAACTGAATTGAAATTGTAGCAGTAGGCACTTCACAGGGCCTCAGATTGCTAATATGTACAGAAGCACTTTTTTAAAAGAGAGCTGGATCCACATATATGCTTAAAATTCAGGATATATACATTTGCTGAACACAAGCCAAAGGCAATTAGCCCATTGAGTTGACAAAATTCCCATTGACTTCAGTCACACAGCATAAGACTCTTAATTCCTTGTAAGCCCGGGCTTTCTTGAAGTGAACTACTAGTTCTTCCTGAGGGAAGAAACGGGATTCCCTTTTCCTTCCTTCCCATTTTTAATTCACCTTTTGTTAAAGCTGGTCAATTTTTCCATTTGCTACTCCTCTGCTTAGTCTCAATTTAAAGGAAAGGAAATACAGAAAGGCACTGGGTCTGTGAGGTGATGCTGCGAGGTCTCAGGAGGTGATGCTGAGCAGTACTTCAGCATCAGTCTGGACCAGATCTCACTGAGTAACAACTTCTTGTGTCTGCCGCCTTTCTGGTGGTTCCCGCAGGCTAGCTCAGCGATGCATCAGACATGCGAGCTCAGCGTGAGGGCACAGCAGGTGCAATGGAAGAGCCAAAGACAGGCTGGATTCATCCAACACTTTGCATTTTACAATCTAAATTTAGTTTTCAGTAGACTACAAAGAAAAAGAATAATTCCCTTCTTCCTAAGCAGTGTTATTTCCTCTCTCACTTCTAGACTGCAATAAGATTTGAAGAAACCATGAAGTCTGGATATGAAGTCATAGTTTAATTTGTATCTTAACTGACTCAACAACACAACCAGATGAACACTGAAAAACAGAGAGAGAGACTGTACCGATTTTGGCTGCACCCTTGCGACTGCCTTCTCTGCACAGTCAGAAGACCACCAGCAATGAAGGTACAGTCTCTGCTAGCAGAAGCATCTTGCTTGGCTTGGTGGGAGCCTGATTCTCTGTTGGGAGATGCCCCATCTTTTGCAAATAGCAGTAGCACCTTTTCAACTCCAGTGACTTACAAGAGTGAGTCAGACTCACAGGGAAGAAAATTCATGGGGTTCCCATATGTGAGAGAGTCTTGGAAAGTGTTGCAGGAGATCAACATGGGAGGAGTCTTTCTAGAGTCCAGCACAGAGGCAGTTAAAAGTTATTTACAGACTTTTCAGCTAAGTTCCCGTACATATTTATAATATCAAAGTTCATTAACACTTAACCTCTTTAGGGGATTAATAAACTTGACGGAATCCTAAATCTCATACAGATGATGACTCAGGCAAGGCCTTAAGAAACAGCTTTACCACCTTAATGCTGTGTTTTATCTGCTCCCCCTCCAGGAGGACTTGAGTTCCTAGGAGAGCACTGGGAGCTCTCCTGTTGATTACCAATCTGACTACGCGCCTCAGGAAGACAATTAATGCCCTCAACCTGACTATTAGCTTTTTCCCTCAGAACTGACAAAACCTCAGTTGAATTAGACCTGAATGGACTGTACACTGAAAAAACAGGAGACCCTCCCCAAAACACAGAACACTTCTGGTTCTCTCCACTTCCAAACAAGCACATCACTGTTGTAGTTTCTTCCACAGAACAGACTGGGAATAGAGGCAAACCCAGCTGGTAAATGGAAATACAAGAGAACTCATGGGCCTAATTCTGACCTTGTTTACTCTGATTTTACATCAGCATCATTCAACTTAATCTCAGCGGGGTCATCCCTGCTTTGCACCACTGCAAACAAGAGGTATTTTTGGTTAAAAGAATATGGAAGAACACGGTGACCAGTCCTGCTCTCCCACATTCAGTCTTTCATTATTCTGCAATTTGTCAGCCATTAGGACTTCCATGCTGATGTTCCTGCTCGTCTCGTCTTGTAGTGATTGGTATGTAGCAAATCTTTTCCACAAGACTTTATTCCGTATTTGAAGATCAAATGACAAGTTGTTTCTATGAGTACTATTGCCTAACATTTCTGATTAGCAAAAATCAGTGTATGTTCACAGTAGATACTTTTATAAAAGCAGGATCACAATTTAGTTAACCACTCTGCTAACAAATTCCAAGTAGAAATTAAAAGTGGTTCAGATTAATGATTTTGTATTCACTGCTCTGGGAATATTTTATGCCCTGCTGGTTTTAACTTCAAGTTCGTTATTTAAAAACCTTTATCAGGAGTTTGTATGGCACCTGATTAAGACTTTCTTTAAACGGCCCTGCAATAATTTCCAGCTTAAAAGGACATTACCGCACAGCTCATGATCTTAACTCGAGGTTCTGAATCAAATATGAGCTACAATGTCAACAATCACAGGTGAAGTCAGAATCAAACTCATATTGAGTCAAATTTTCCTGCCTCCATTCATGATATCTAAGCCTGGATTAACTCCTTTTAAGCTACTCCAAATTAAAAGTTGCGCAAGTGAGAGCAGAATTTAATCTTTTAGTCATTGTATGAAGCATGATGAACAGTACTGCTGTGAAAATAAGAACAGCAGTTAAGATTGGGAACTATCTCTTATTTACCTTTCTTAAATTTGCATGATGGTGATGGTATGAAGAAATAAGTTGAAGCCTTGCAAAATCTCATATGCAGAAGTGTCTGAACGGACAAGATGAGTTCCACTGAACTCAAGAGTCAAGGGTGAAATTATTCATGTGCATTATATAACTGTTTCCTGCCACTTCTTCACATCAGAGTACTGGAAAAACAACTAGGTTTTCCAACCAGCTCAAATGCTACATATATCAAAGAGTTGTTTCTAAATGACCTAAAAGCTAGTATTTTTACAAGCTATCTACTTCAAAGCACCTTAAAAATTGACTATAAATCTATGGAGAAAAAAAATCAATTCAGCATATGCTAACTCATGTACAATTTATTTAATTCTTTTTCAAGATAGTATGTTCATTTTCCAATTTGACTTGAATCTCATCCAGCTGTGACTCCTAAAAATAGTCCCCAAACCTGAGTAATCTGTGCTGTCTGTGGGACAGTGACAGAAAGCACAAACCTTTGAGCATTTGACAGTGACACGTTAAGTGAAAAGTATTTTGAAGCAGTCTTCGGTGAAAGCCTTTGCGCAAAGAAGCCAGAATAATCGACCAAATATGTAAGGTTATTTCATGCTTTATAATAAACTAGCTAAATTCAGATATTACAAGTGCCTATTAATTACCCTGAAGAAAAGGTAATTCTAAACTGAATGAATCTGATAATTTGCACTTCCATTGAAGATAACTGTGTCATAATGGTGAACGGATACAAAGAGTAATTGCTAATGGATTTATTGGACTAGATGCCATTCGCACTCATGCTTGTAAGAGCCTGAAGCAACTATGAAGTATGTACACTAAGTCAGCTGGGTTACCTTGGCTGTAAGTTTGTCTAAAAATGCAATCTAACCTATTTATTCAATGCAAACACCGGAGCTTGTTGAAAGCTTTCCTATAGATCACTGTTGCATTGAATAATGACGATCTACAAAAATCAAAATATATGGTAATATATCAGATTCCTCGATCTTTTGTATGGGAAATTATCAAAGCCTATCATTTCTATTGMCTCAATGGTGCTGCATTATCCAATGAAAACACTGAAATAACCRAAGTGAAACAAAATCTGAGATTCTCTGAATCAAAATGTTTCATTAAATGTAAACTCAGCTTCGCTCAATCCTTTTAAATTTTGTATGGTTTCTAAATTACAAGGATATGCCTATGGGATGAAAGCTCCATTTGCCACCTGTTCTAGTAATTACCTCAGATTTATTTGGAGTGAACAAGGGCAATATTTCACCCACTCACTCTTCATTTTTACCTCTACTTGAACTCAACAGGCCAAAGTCTGTTCTGCTGTATAAGAGGGAAGGAAAATGAAACTACACAATGGATGATATATTCATGAACAAGTAAGTTTGAAAAAACATACAGAGCTTCTGCATGGACATGTCAYAGATAACTGGGGGGAGGAGGGGGAGAATAACTGGACAAAGGTATAGATCTGTCGATATTCTCTAGATTAATGTAGATGTCCCTGCACTAATATCCAGGGATGAGACAGAGCTAAGCATCATCAGAGACAGACCTAAACTGCTACCTGGCTCAGTACCCTGTGGAGTGCTTCAACAGCTCAACTTCATGAACTTTGCGGATGACCCCACTGCAAAAGTAGCAGAAACTAATATTAAGGATCATTTAATTTGGAAATTAATGACAGCTCTCTGTCTGTCCATTCCTTGGTAAGCAAGATATAAAGAGAAAGATGGGTACAGCTCTGTCATGAAGATCTACATTAACTTGCCATTCACGCTGTAAGGAGTCTCAAATATTGGTATTATCTTTCGTCCTGCTTGTGCTCAGCAGTATGAAGTTCACTTTGACTTGCTCACTGCTCTCAGCCAACACAGTCTGAAGCGGAGCCGGCATTACAGAACGTGTATTAATGCAGTGTCCTTCACCTGGACAAAGCTAGGGGAAAGACCGTGACAGGCCTATATCAGCAGTTTTAAAGTTAGCCAATTTATGCTGCTGAAGATGATGACTGGGGCATAAACCAGAGAGAAATGACAGCCAAACTCAACTATACAAGCGGATTGCCAGCTGAAGGAGGGGATCAATTAAACCACTAGTAACAGAGGAGGAAAATACAATGAAATAACACCATATCAAGAATGTCTCTTCTTTTCCATTCTTCCAATAGCTAGAGGCAAGTTAAGGAAAGCTATCATGACTTTATGAAATAGCAACACATAATCACTTCTTGTTTCAGATTCTGACCTGACTCTCCAGGTTGGGTATGAGACCCTCACAGAGCTTTTTCTTTCATGAATGAAGAAGCAGACAAAAGCACTATTTAAAAAGGTAAGTTATCAGGGAATAAACTGAGGGTACTTAACAGAAAGCCCAAGAGACCAGTGACCTGCACAGAGAGCTGCAGTATCCCTCACCTGTGTGTGTTTTCCCCTTATCAGCTAGGAAGACCCTAACAGATGTTGGGCTAGAGCAAAACAGTGCTCTGCAGGGGATTTCAGCCAGCTTGTATGATATTTGGCAAATTTCTGCTAAAAGGAAAGTACTTTGGAGGAGAAGTATTTTTCTTTCTACTTATAAAACAATTACACTACTTACCTGCACTTACCCTGGCCTGGACYATCTGTATCAACCGTTACTACATCAGCCTATGGCTCATGTCACAGCCCCTGAAAATTTGTTCTTTTGGGGAGTTATGACTCCTCAGTTGTCTAAAGTTGGCTCTTCAAAAATAGAGTCATTAGCAATAATTTTTCCAGACACTTTTGACATTTTGCTCCATAATCCCTAGGCAGTATCTGTCTCATGTAGGAATTCTTCAGTCAAATACTTTTAGGGTAATATACGAACAAAAGGTCAACATTTTCTAATGTAAATACTAGTCTCGGGTGTCCCCATTTGTGGATGCTGAACTTCTGACACTCAGGGTTCAGTATTTCAAAGAACAGTCTACTCATCACCTTCTGGTAGCAAAGCCTCTTACGTTATTGCTAATTAACCACAGAAGAAATGAATGACCTGAAGTCATCAGTTATTTTAAAATATTTTAACCCCAAAACAATAAAGGTTCACTGTAAAGATATTATACTTTGATTCCCAAATTTTGATTAAATTACAAACATACTCCTTAAAATGATCAGTTTTAATTAACAGGTCATCAGCTTATGGAAAAAAGCTTGCAAAAAGAGGTCACATATCTTTTGAGTACTATAGGCCACTGATACTTCATTTAAACAAGCAAGATAATCAGTTTATAAAAGAAAAAAAATACAATCATTTTCAACTATACTTAATTACTAAAGTATCTCTCTACTTCCCAGTAATAAAAATCTTTAATTATGATTATGAGTGTGCTGAATTTCCCATACACCTGTTTAATCGAAAGCAGATGTTCATTCTGCAGCGGGTTATTGTCATAATATGCATCACTATTAACTTGCTATTGCTATCACAACACACTGGCAAAAGCAATACACAAATAATGCATAATGGTTTCTGTGGTTATGAAGTTAACTGCCTATTTATTCTGTTTTTATTACTAACATTCTGTCACCATCAGTGATTTGATAGAACACTGCATTTTTTATATTATTATTATTCCTCCATGTACTGTTCAACTTTTTATAYGACTTGGACCAAATTTCCATTCTGGTTATTCACTATTTGTCTGTTTTGTTGGTTTAGATAATAAGCAACAAGTGGTCTACCCTCCTGGCTTCTGTGAGACAGGCACCTCGCATCCRTCTCAGACAAGGCATAAGACACCAACATATTCCATGTGCAAAGGGGCACTTAATATTTTTATAAGGGCAATTTCTTTTTAGCACTGTCAATCTAGGCAAGAGATGAACTAACGACCTGAAGGTGAAAGGCCCTCTGCCTCATTAATTAGACTTCTTGACCTGTGTGTCCATGCAGCCAAAAGGGCCCAAAGGACTAAGGTAAAAACAAAACTGTACAGGAYAAATTGAACATTTTCCTTTGGAGCCACAGAGGTCCAAAATGTGCATTACAAAATATGAAAGCATCTGAATGCAGGTTTTTCCTCTTGCATTCTCTCTTAGTAATGAACATAACAAGCCTAAGTTTCAAAAGGAAACAGGTATGCTATCAAATACCTAGACAGAAAGAAATCTCTAATAAAAATAATCATATTGAACAAATCAAGTACCATTTGAGAGAGGGTCCATTTAAAATGATTGTATTTTTCAAAATCCTCTCATTTAATAATAACAATGACAATAATAGGAGTARAACCACCTTTGCGCAGCAGTCCCAGAGCCCATGATACTAGGTAATTCCCTTAAAATAGCGAGGGACCCCACCTCACAAAACTTAAGTCTAAAGCAGACAATACTCAGAGTGGCAACAGATACAACGGATACTTAACAAGGCAAAGTGAACTCACTTGGCCAAAGCTACACAGAAGGCCAGGAGAAAAGACAAAAAGAACGTCCAGTCTCAAAGACCTGGAGGCCGCTGGGATGGCACTGCAATGGGTCAGCGAGGTTAGCACTTAAATCCGCGCTGGCAGAAATGTGCTYAACAGTTCCTAAGCAATTAAAAATCTGGGGACTTTACACTCGCCCCCGCAAAAACAGTGTTTCTCCATTATTGTTGTTCAGATGGTTTGCCTGCTGTCTAGCCCAGATCAGCCCTCCTTCTTTTGCTTACTCCTTACCACGCTTTCCTGCCCTGGGCCTGGTTGCCTCTGAACAGCTTTGGCAGCTCCATTCTGTCGTTACCCTCTGCCGATCTGGGCTGCGATCACTCCCCAGGATTCATTTGCAGCTGAGGTGTAAAGAGCACAGTCCCCAGTTTATCAGTGGTGACAGTGGCCTTGCAGCCAACCTGTAACCATCTTGAAAATGTCAATTAATATTGTAGTGCTGGTTTTGGACAGTGGCTTCCTAATCTCCTCAAGACAATGAGTTACAGAGCAGTTCAATGTAGTAATTAAAAACTGAAAAGCAGTACTTTCTACCAGCCCGAAAGGAGCATTTCAATTTCTCCTATGTATACATCAATCTAATGTCCATTCTTATATTGATTTAAAAAATATTGTAATTAACAGTCTCTCCTAGACTTTATGCAACTTTACGCAGTGAACATCACATGGGCAGTTACGATCCGCTGGTGAATCTGGAGTCAGGCCGTGGAGCATGCCATCCTACCTGCTGAGAACTGTCGGGATTGCTCCTAGAATCCCCTAAACGGCACAAATTCGCTTGTGAGCTTGTTTCTGCATTGACACAGGAACAATTTGTAGGACTTCAACAGAGGAGATTCCCTTGGGATAGAACAGAAGAATTAAGTTCAAGGTATACTATATTTGATGTGGCTTTGYAGATGTGATGGAAGATCATGCCACAAAATGTCAATAAATGGGACCAAAGCCAGGTCCCACTTCACGCTGTTAGAAAACCAGGACTACTGTATATGAAGACTAAGCAGAGAAAGTAGTATGCATGTTGATTAATGTGTTTTTCTTCTACGTACACAATATACTAAACTCCACATAAAGAGTGATGAACTGCTACTGTATGTCTGATTCCCAAACAGAATAGCTAGACAGACAACGGCACAAGCCATTTCTTCTCAAGAAAGAGACTTCACAACTCATAATCAAGTCTGCAGGGAATATACAATGTGAAATACAACATGAGCAGCTAGAATAAACTTTGATTTGATTTCCTTTGGTTATAATGGTTTCAGATAATAATAAAAAGTAAAAAAAGAAAAAAAAAAGCCTTGAAAAAGGGAGCTTATTTTTTTTAACAGTTCTAGAATAGAAATTACAGAAAAGAAGAATAACCACGATTCAATAATTTAATTTCTGTGTTTTTTTAAAAAACATAATTATTAAAAATTCTTCTCAGGTCTGTTGATTTGCTTCTGAATGTTTTATTCCTAACTAGTGATATCATGGTCTAATACAAARTAAATTAGAGGATGGCTGTAGTAAAGGAACAGTGGGAAAAGTCGATCTTATTAGAAGATTATGCATTAGATCTGGATTTATTATCACATTTTCTCTAATCACAAGCATAAAAAATGACATTTTACCAAGTACAAATATTTGCAAGGGAAAAAGAAAAATTCAGCCATGCTGTTAACCTAACAGAAGAGAATGTCCACGTAAGAGCAGAAACACCAAATGCAAGTGTTATTGATTGTAATTTCTCTTACTTTTTTACAGTCATTACTTCAGAGCAATCAGTCCCTAACCAACCCATCCTCATTGCACGCAGCTGAAGGGAAACCTCCTATAGACCCATGGGCCATGCACATTTGTGGTAATTTGCAAACAGACCCCGAATGTTTGCTGTTCTCACCACCCACACTTGCAAACTCCAGTACAGTGCTGCACAGTACTTCATGCAAGAAACCAAATGTAAAAATACACATTGGGGAAAAGGGAATTGCTAGATCAGAGATATATGATATTAAGTGCTTTGTAGCAATAAAAAATGAATATGCGATTGCAGCTTATCCAAAGTCATAGGAAATGACTGAATTCACACCATAACTGAACAGAGATTAGTAAAGAGACAGACAGATGTTAAACGTGATAGCACTTTAAAGCTTCAAGCATCAGCAAGAAATTTCCAGCCTTTTGTCTTGTGCTATTCAGTTTTGAGAACAATCTGAAATTTATGTAGCTTTGCAYGTACGATTGGTCACAAGGGGGTTTAAAGCTCAGGAGTTGGCAATAGTTAGCTATCCAAAGGTTCTGGCCATATAACCTTCCAAAGCCTTGGCAATTTATCAGACTTAAGTGAATAGTTTTGGGGTGAAATACTTCTGCCCTCGAAAGTCAATTAAAGTTTCCTATTGGCTTAATCAAACCTAGTCAACTGGCTCTTGATGGGGATGACGACTTGTCAAGCATGTACTTACTGTTTGCATCTCACTGCCCGTCCACAAAGCTCAGCTGATGTTTGCCCTGCGTGCAGTTTAATGTCCCCCCTTATTCAGCAAAATCCACCCTTGCCCCAAGGCCTGCTTACCTATTTTATCCAACRGCTCTTTCGGTGCACTTGGCTAGGCAGTGGCTAAACAGGATTTTGAGATTCACAGTTCTGAATGTAGGCACATAACCTCTCTTTTTTTAGGCACTAATATCATTTTGGATCTTGCTTTCCCAGAGGAGACACTCAGCTTCTCAGAGCAGTGGGAGATGATCCAATGAATGTGATTTCCCAGATTCAGAGTTGTCAGTTGAACCCTAATACTCATGAGTCAAAAATGTAACTATTGCATTCATGACTGTATGCAGTTTAATGACCACCCCACGGAGAAATCACCTCTTCATTTAATAACAAATGATATAGATTCAGTTTTCAAATGGTTAAAATATAATTTATTACTGTTTTTTTCAACACAAGTCATGTAAGTGATCCAGACCTTTCCTCTGTGGTCCAAATATTAACTGTGTCAGCATGTGTCAGGTATTTTCTTTCCCTCCTGGAATAAAAATTTAGCAATAAACTCCAGAGGCAAAGTGGCATCTAGTTAATGGCATTCAATCTAAGCTTATTGCAGATCGACCTTGAATGCTGCCAAGTCTCTAACATGTGCTGACAATACAGCATCGTTGCTAAGCTACCTATTATTAATCTTTGCAATGAAAAATGAAGAGGTCAGAATGTGTTGAAGGTGTGTTTATTACAGAGCTTGCACAGAGGGTCTCATTTGAAAGCTTGGATATTTCACCATTTTTATTGCTGTGAAAAGCTTTTAATTCTTTGTAAAGATTTGAAGCTGACTGACAAGCCACAATTTATGACACTGATCATCTCTTAATTATATAGTAGAAAAAGAAATATATATATATTTTATAAATATTCATCTATCAACATTCAGGCCAACAAAAAAGGAAGTTCTAGTGACTTGTAATTGAAATAGAAATAATTTAGCACTTTATTTCATGGTCAAAGTTGCAGTACTCTGGGTCTAGAGAAGCCTCAAAATGCACAGGACAATGGTTAGCATTTAAGAAAATATTATTATTATTACAAAATTTGCCATTCTTATTGTCTGTCCATATCTTATGGGCTTATTTCTTGTGGTTCTGATTTTTATTTTGTTTTGTTGTGTTTTGTTTGGGGTTCAAGACTCTATAAAGAAACAAGACACGTTCTATTTATCAATAAATCATCAAACGCAAAAACAAAGACCAATGAACGGGATGTGCACACAAAGAATGAAAAGAGGGGAAACAGCATCCTTTGAAAGAAGAAAAGGCCARGATAAGAGCAAAAAGCAGCCTGATGTCATCCTGCCACAAAGGAGAGTGATGTAGGAGGTGAAGAAGAGATGCAGTATACGTTTTCAAAGGAGATGTGCATGGGTTATCAAAGTCCTGTATGCAAGAGCTGCTGATACACCCAGGGAGCCAAAAAGAAAATAGCCAATGCTTTCCAGGAAGTAAGACGTCTCCTTGAAAAAGGAAAAGTCAAAAGCTAACCTGCCAAACTTTCTGAGGACTTGTTTAAAAGGAAAGGCTTGATCAGCAAAAGCTGAAGTGTGAATTTCCRGAGACACTGGCCTAGCGGTTTTCTCTCCCACGGAAACACTTTTTGACATGGGTTATGATAATTTGGAGAGTTGTGAAACTTTCCCCAAGAGGGGGAGGGAGAAGGCGTCCCCAGGTGAATAAATGTTTTTGCAATTGTATCAGTTTAACTTTACTTTGGAGTTACACAAATATTGCTGGTAAAGCTTCATCATGTAAAACCAACTTCCCTAAACCCTGATTAAGCAGGTGGGAGAAGCCGGGATTGCTGGTGGCCCACAGGAATCAGTCTTTCTTCTAAGGCTACTCTGAGACTGCCGAAGGGCTACGTGCAGCTCTGTCACTCCAGCAGCGGTTGGGCCAAGAGCTGCCATGCCCTGGCTCAGCCTCTTGTCCTGTTGGCGATGGTTTGCTCCTTCCATCCTCACTCTACCCACCTCAGYGCCAACGTGGCTTTTCTGGCCGGTGCTCACAATGCCAACGGCTCCAAGCACCAGCCGTGCCAGGACGCTGCTGCCACCAACGTAGAGGCTCAGAGTCATTCTGAGCTACAGCATCACTGACCGAACACAACAGAGACACTCGAAACGAACGTTTTTTGAACAAATACTGTTTAGGGTTGTRTTTCTTAAGTGCTTAATAGTAAGAGAGTGTCTCCAAGTAGAGTAAGGATTTAGGAACGAGCTTGTGCAGAGAAGATGGTCTGGTTCAGCTGGGCTGATCTCTCCCACTGCTCCAGCCACATCAACAGCAGCCTCCAGGTTCTAGATTTAAAAAAGGGCTCAAACCCGCTGTGTGATAAGACTCTTCCTAGCACCTGAAGATACCTCATCAAAGAGCAGTGAAGTTTTTTTCCAAGTGTTTGAAGGACTGGTTTAAATCCTATGCTTCAAAAGCTGGAAATGCTATTGGGAGGGAAGAGCAAAAGAGTCCTGGTTCCTGCTGAAAGAGCTGTCCCCTGAGTGACAGGGGGTTTCGAGAAYGTCTTCATCAAGCACTGCACAAGCAGACACTCTTGCAAATAAACCGCTGTGAAATATCTCACGAGAAGCCTGACAACGCAACTGGATATGGGATAGGGTCCCAACTTTTTTTCTTCTCCTGTTTGTCCTTGCAGCCATTTTATTTGTACTCGAGCACTTGAGAGGAGCAGGCTGAATGGAGCCGCCTCAGTGAAGAACACTTCTGTACAGCTAGAATAATATCTTGCAAATGCAGCAGAGAACTTATCGCCTAACATATAAAAGGTTAAACTACATGTGGTTTGTCAAAGACACCCTGTGGCCTGGTTAAGTACACATGCAGTTTCTTCTTTTGTGTTTCTTGGCATCATCCCCATTTTCACATGCCTTAGTTTATTAACGTGGAAATTCTGACCTTGGCAGACTTGGAAATGTAGTTCCTTGTTCATGCACAAATGAAATCCAGCAACGGTAACACATACGTCCCGGTTCCATCCTTAAATCCTAACTTGCATGCGGTACCTTGGGAAGCTCAACTATGGTTTAGTTTCAGCTAGTTCTGTACATCAAAGCTGCTCTTGAAAATAAACATATTAATCAGGGAAGCACTGCTTGTGCTGTGGCCGCTAGGGCTGGCTAGAAAATAAGAAAGACACTTTGCCAACAATGTGAACATGGAAATTTAGTTTTGTTCTGAAATGAAAAGCAAAGAGATCTTCCAGGATTTTTCATGAAGTGATGTGACTCAGTCACTGAAGAAAAGCTTATAGGCTGCTAATTGAGACAGCCACCTGCTATGTGGTCTGTTCAGCTTCCTTTCCTGTGTGGAGGCTTTTGAACTCGGGTGCCGACTTGCACGTAACCCCCTGAAACGTATCATTCCTCTGTCGTCATGGCACAGAGATGCCCTCAGGAGGGTAGTCAAACCTTACAGGGGCTTACCAAAAAACATAAGAAGAAATCAGTTTGTGTCTCTTTCTCATATCTATATGCAGATAAAACCTTTCAGGGACAAACTGTAGAATTTTTCTGTATTTGGCCTGGTTAGAAGTTTTTCAATAGCAAATGTTATTTTATTTAGGCTGCACCTGCAATTTGCATGAAAAATGGGAGAAAACAAAAGCAACTAACTCCTGTACAGAACAGTACTACTCCCGTACAGTGCTATTTTTTACTACGAGAGTTAGTAAATTCCACAGTCAAAAGCAAATATGCAGCATCATTCAGCGATACATATGCAAGAGGTGCATGAAGAGCTCAGCTCCAACTGTGAGCAAGCAGGATCACACCCGCTGTTCGAATCAGAGAAGTGGATAAGGAACAGCAGTGATTGAGGGGGTCATGTACCCAACAGGTGAGCAATTACATAATGAGTATCTTAAATATTTTACTTCAGCTGAGCAGCTTCAATTTATACCAGCAGAGAAGCTGCCCTTTGTGCTTAGAATGATACGCAAAGTCTAGGCTTTCTTGATGTCAGTGACCAGATCTGCACGTCTCCTCGATTAGGATTTCTTGCCAGAGACAAGAAAGATCTTGTAGTATAGAATATTCTAGGCGTGCAAACAAAATTCAAGCTAAGACATACTCATGTCACATTATACTTATCCTGAGATGACACAGGCCTCCCCAGAAATATGCATACTTGCAGTCACAACCACAAATTTTAGTTAACATATGCTAAGATGGAAAAACATGCCACCTGAATTGTAGATTTTTACTTATACGTTTAGCTGTGTTKCTTTGCTGCAGCGGGAACTGTATAAATTCAAGATGAATATAAGCAGTGTGAAGCTGGCTATCAATACAGGTAATGGCAGAAGCTCTTAGATAAAGCGTAATTTGAAACAGTATGCTGAATCTGGACAAAAAAAACACAGGAGGATCATGAGCAATAGGTGTAGTTCTACAGCTGCTGTGTGGAGTGTTCTGTCATAACCACTTCTGCTATAGATTCTGAAACGTATTGGTCCAAAGAATTTCTTAAATGGTAAATTTATCTGCATGACCCAATATTATTATGTGTTCAGATCCATAGTTCTATGATCAAAAGTGCTCTAAGCCTAAACTTCAAAGCCTAAGTTATATCGTTCATACATTTCTTCAGAATTTGTAGACTAATAGTCTCCTGATCAGGAGTGCAGAACAAATAATTTAATACAGCTTTCTCGCTGAAGTTGTTGCTGTTCGTCCTTAAGGCACAAAACAACTCAAATTGATGGATAATTGGAAAAAAATGCCATTATAACAGAAGGGGAAAGAAGTCATTTACCAACTTAAATGAAAGACAGACCGCCAGTAAATTGTTATGAAAATTTCGGATTGGGGTTGGATGTGGAAGGATTCCTTCAAAATGCTTTAACATTGTGGGTAAAAATGCTCATCTCAAATCCGTTTTGACTAGGAGAAACAGAGGGGGGAAAAGGAGAGAAAATAATCTCAAAAAATTTTGAAACAAAGATGACCAAGCCTGGAACGAAACAGAAATAGAGAAAAAGAACAGGCAGGGTAAAATATGGGAGATTTTCACAAGAGAAAAATGAAGGTGAAAAACCAGCATGCATATAGGTATCACTTTTAATGTTCTAGCAATGCATATTACAAGGCCTCCTTTAGTTAGAGGAATGCCAATGACTTATTATGGTTTGAATTTCATTTTTGTTTAAACATTGTTTCCTATTTTCCACTTTTCTCAAACTAGAGGAAAGGGAAAGATGAAGAATCTGATTTAGTTTTGCAACTTATGCTTCCTGGAAAGAAAAAGGGGGGAGGAAAAGGTTGTTGTATCAGAGATGTAAAATGTAATCCTCAACCTCCCAACTCACCTGGCAATCAGATATCTTTAACAAGAAAGCATACCTGTATCGATCAAGCTACTATATAAAGAAAATAGATCTTGACACCTGATATTACACAGTATTACTGGAAAAGTTTAAAATTGTAGTGATACAACTGGAATATTGTGGAGTTATGGTGATGATTTAATTCTATTCCCAAGTTATACCTTTGCTGAAAAAGACACTGCAGTGATGGGTTTCCTAGTAGAGCTGTATCTGTCCTAAATCTGCAGGCAGCATAAATACAGCCTGCGTGCAGCCTGGTGCTAAGCAGCCTGCCACTGATCCAAGAAAACAGCTAAATAAGCCCTGAACTCTCAGCTTGTGTATGAAACCAGATGGACTTTGGATAGTCTTCAGGTTTAGCATGGTGTCACACAAAGACTGCTGGAGGACAGTGCCGTTCACAGCCTGCGAGGCTCTGTGCTAACTGCACATCACGCATGAAGGGGGTCAGAAAGCTCTCAAGAGCTTTTTTACACCCTATGCCAGCTCCCAACCCAGCTATCACTGCTATCCCGCAAGCAGCCCAGCAGACCAGCACTCTGCACCCTGAAAACCCGGCTGTCCGTGGGCGAGAAGGGCAGCAAGGCTGCGGGGTTCCAGCCACATGATTCAGGGAGCCTTCTCCTCTGGCTAATGCACCGTTTTCTGTTGATTAGATTTTCCATTGGAAAAATTTTGACAAGCTGCTATTTCCCTCAGACCAAATCATAGTAATGAAAGCTTATAAAGTAGCCATTCATTCAATCAAAACTTATTACTCAAAGTGTAGTTCTAATTTTTTTTCCCCTTCTACTCAACATTAAGCATCCATATTCAATGCCTGCTATTATGGGAATCGTTCCGTAATGAAAACATAAATCGTCACAACACGAGTGCATTTCCACAACAGCGTAAGAGGGGGAACGTTCGCAGTACCTCCTATGGCTCTAAGCTCTGGCACCCATTCAGGTGCTGTAGTTAATGCTGTACTTAATGGCTTCATGATGAAAAAAGCCCACTAGCCTGAAGACGCATAGCGCTCCAGAGGTCTCTCTTGCAGTTTATTGTGTCTGTAAGGAATCTTGTTCTCTTTATCATAAAAAATACACAGTCACCTAATGCAGCGTGACAGATCCCTGCTCCGGCTGGGTATAGTCAGACTTGATTTTGTTGAACAAAAGCTTGAATAACTGGAATTTACACATGTGAATATGCCATATAGTGCAGCAAAACAGTAATACAATGTGTTGAACGAATATGTGAAATTGTTACCTGACAGTCCTTTTGATGAATAACCAGGAGTTAAATTCACCCCTGCACTACAGTACAAGTAGCAACATTTCCAATTTTGTTACAGACGGGAACACTGAAAGTGGTTTTCTCCATAAGCACTTAACAAAAGCTTGCAGCGTATGCGGGAGGCCTGAATATTGTACTCCCTCCATTTCCCCACAAACTGCTGTGCTAGAAATGAGTTGGCTCCCTTAGGTAGCTCAGAGTAGACACTAAGACTGGAGTCACAAGGGCTGTCCTGCTGCTGGGCCAGGGTGAGAAGCTGGACATGTTGAGGGCAGCTCGGTTGTTTTACCAGCCTACCTGTATGCACACATGCTCTCTAACTCAGTTCTACCAACAGCATCCTAATTACCTTGGCTATCTTCAGTCATAAGGATTTCTTTAACCCAGCTCAGGAGGGCAGTAATAAGCAGCAAAGAGAGGCTGGGAGCAGCAAACCTTTTACCCAGCTCCATGGTGACCAGAACATCACGTCTGACTACCACAAATTAAATAAAGAGAAAACAGCCATGGCAGCATGAGGCCTCCATGCACAAGTCCAGATACCACTTGGATCTTATTTAACTGCAGTGCTGAAGACTGAAGTGAGACCCACAGTGCACGAAGGCCTTTGGCCTCTGTTTACAAGTCAGCTTATGCCTATTAATGAGGATGATCTTTAACAGTGATTAAACCAAAACAGCCTGTCCTACTACTTCCCTTTAGAGTAGATTAAAAGTCATGTGGTCTTTGTTGCCTGCACAACTATTGCCAATTCCATAATTTTCCAGCATAATGTTGAGCACCGAATGGCCATTCAGTAGCCTGTTTGCAGCCAAACCTGCAATCATGGAAAACTCAACAAGTGCAAAAGTGCCTGGGAAGACCTGTTGCCCCCTGAAGAGCCTGGCCACCTAATGCAATGACAAGGTGGGACAGCATCTCCCCTGTTCTCATATCCTCTCATAAGCTCCACAAAAGGAAGAAATAGCCAACTATGGAAGACTGAACAAATTTGTGGCTCTTTCTTAGCAAAACCTGCGACTAAAATCACGGCAGTTATTGCAGTCCATCATGTCTATTACTGATTCCACTCAGTGCTTGATTTGCAGATGATACTAGTTTGTTAGTCCCAAGTATCCTGGCTCTTTAGCCCAGGCTGTAACAGCTAATGGTCTGAAACCTTGCATTCATTCCCTGCTGTTTAGACTATTTTATTATTAACAAGTAGTTCTGTGATCAGCGGAACTAAGGATATCTGGCTTACTACAGAGTTTTATCTTGTAGTTTATTGACTTTTAAACTGAAATTATACTAAAACTTTGTCTTCTCTCTATATATAGCTACTCAGCTTCTCTTCTCACATCTCTGTGCTTTGACAGTATCATGGAGGCGATATGCAGAATCTGCCAACAGATTATAAGTTATTGAGAACAAGTTTGCAAATGTTTGGATTTTGGCATTTTTCATCCAAGCCACCTGTTTCCAGCAATTAGGTATAAAGCCAGATGCATGTCTTGCATATATAAGATCAGAAAACTCCCTTAAAATATACACACACACGCACTTCCTTTACCTTGGAAAAGGTTTGTATTGACCTTTCTGAAGCCCTGAAGTAGGACTACCAATGAGAATCACAGACACAGCACCACATGAAATACTTCATAAACGTCAAATGATCTCCACAGAGATATAGTTTGAGTGCAAGTAATTTGTATTTGTGTTTAAACCAACATCCTTGACCTTGAGCAAGCAACCCTGGCCTGCGTAGAAGTGCCAAACCAGTACCATTCTCTGAAATGTTCTTGATTTTCATAATTATGCTTAGCAATTATATTTTAAGGCATATCTAAAGCAAAAGAAATGATTAAATCCACTGAAGTTACTCATCAGTTTCTATAAATGTAATTTCTTTTTCCCCCACTCCCTTTAAAGCAAAAGAGTAGAAGTGACCAAAACTGTTCACAGTTTCTATAGTTCTACAATTAATGTTCCTCAAAGAGTCTGTCAATTAAAAGAGCCAGCTGAAGAACACTAAAAAGGCTAATTAGCTCATGCACCACCATTTTCACTTTGCTTTGACAATAGGATGCTTTTAACAGGTGAAGAGTTCAACAAATACATTTCTGTTTCTAAAGAGAACAGAAACACTTACATAAATATATTGCTGTTATTTTTACATTGCTATAATCAGCCATAAATACAAGATTGACTCTCTGAGACCCTAAATAAGCTCTTTGTGATAACACTAATGAAGAAAGAAAACATTAACTTTGCATTTTAATTCTAATTAAGAAACTGTCTTTCAAGAAGACATGAACCTGAGTGTTCGTTTCTGAATGTCAGTCACTCCGGGCTGCCATGGGTTTTATTCCCAYAACTAACCTACCTTGCAGCTACCACCACCTACCATTGACAACAACCAAAAAGAGTAAAGGTAAAAAAAAGAGTGAAAGTTCAGCCCACTGTGAGGCCACTGCTATGATGACAGATATATCAATGTAATAAAAATGACATATTTCTCTGACTGTAAGTTTTTTCAGATCAGTTTTTATGCCTTTTTGTTGTGTACCTCACACAGTATGTTCTGGATGCTGAACCATGACAAAAAGCATCTGTAGTTATTACCAGTGCTTTGCTGCTCTACTATATGACAAACATTAGCCAAAATTCTTTACATATATGCATATGTGCATATATATTTATATATGAATGCCTTTACCTTTGTGGAGTTTCTTAAATTTATAAAATTGCATAAAGTTTTGGGTGATATATGAAATAATGAACTTCTCCCTACCTGGACCACAGAATTGAATACAGACAGTTCTCAGCAACCAATACCCTGCCATGTTATTTGAGGTAATATTTAGTTTGCTCATAAACAAGAAAGAACATCAGTCATGAAACAAAATGAACACTTTGGGTCAGGTTCATTCCTCATGTAATTCTACTGCCCTCACTCGAGACACCCTGGAGGTAAATTTGATATATTATTCCTGAGAATTGGTTTTGCTTTGTTTCTTCTCTTCCCTTGCCTGCTTCTAGCCAGAAAGCTGGAGTTTGGGCTAAAAAAAGCAATTCCCAAACAAGAAACTAGAGCTCTCCATTCCATCCAGAACTAGTGAACTACTTAACCCCAAACAGTCAAAAATAGGAAGCAGGAGCTCAAAATACCATGAGATCAACTTCAAAATCATGAGATGTTCTGTAGTTTCTTGTTCCAGATCTTTGGGAATAGTTATGTCAAGTTTCCGAGCTTTCCTTTACAATTTCCTTTTCCAAGAGCAAATAGAGAATTTGATTGCTATTAAATTGAGATTTTCAGGTAGTTGCTTGACAGTCACCTAACCTGTGAGAAATCATTTCCATGTACTCAAATGAGTATGATGATAAAGACAGGAACTTTGCAGATGGGAGAAGAAAGCACACTTGAAGGAGTGGGACGATAATTTCAGCCGAGTGCACACTCTCAGAACTAGGCTTTTTCTAAGGTGTCTCGAACAGGACATTTGAAATCACCTTGACCCACAGAACCACTGCACTCCTTTACATCAGAGCACGTCACGTTTCAGTGCCAGACGCCTAGCTGAAAAATCATAAAGGTTTAATATAAGTATTGGTTTAGTAAAGGGCCAAAAGAGAATGATTTCTGAACCATCCCAAAGCTAGCATGTAATATATTTATAACATGGTTGCCATTTTAACTGACTACACCATTAACAATTTCAGTGTGATGTTACTGCACTTGTCTTTACTTGATATCATTTCTCCCATACACAGAAGAATGATGCTTTAGAAAAACGACTGTGATCAAAATGTGTCCATGTGAATGAATACTTACTGAGCTTGAAGTGTGAGCTCTTTAACTTAACCCTCTGCAGTTGAAGATTAGTTGGCAAGATACTGTATCGACCTCCCTACCCATAATCACCTTGTGGAGTAGTTAGATCAATGTTAGAGGCTTTATGTTCCCCAGGAGAGCCTATTGATCAAATTCATGTGTTCTTTATCAGTATACAGTTTTTAAAAAATTATATCCAAAGGAAAAAAAAAAAGCCAGGAGAATGCCATTCTATATGAAAGCCTTTGACTGTAACAGGGTCTCTAGATTTAAAGTTACATTAAAGAATCTCATTTTGTGCACAAAGACCTTGCTTTGCATTAAGACCCTTGTAAACTTCAAAGACATGAGGAAATCTCTTCAAAGAGCACAAGATTTAGGCATTTTAAATATTCTTTTTAATCTCACCCTATCCCTCATAATCTCTTGCCATCAGGCAGAAAAATCCAACGCTTACAGAACATCTGCTATAGAAGTCCTCACAGACAGCATCAGCAAAAAGCAGTTAATGTTGTATATAATCATTCTTAAAGACGATAGGTAAGTTCATCAGCAATTGCAACAGGAGAAGAGATGATGCACCACCACAAGTGTTTTGCCAAGAACGTACAGAAATACTATGCCATACCAGAGTTATTAAATGCCCAGAGTACGGGTCCCTCCTCCTTTCCTGCCTCACACTCCCACGTCATCCCATTTTCCAGTCCTCTGTACCCATTGCCCTGCTGTCCATGGCAGGACTCATCCTGGGAGATGGGATGGGGGGGCTGGAAGGGAGCTGTGCTAATTCTTCCCCTCCATTTTTATACTTATCTAGCGATAAGAAACACTGTCACACTCTCCTGCTGGTACTGGAGAGAATCGGCGGACCTAAAGAGGGGAGACTGAGAGAGGAAACTGGTCTGGGAGACAGGAGCATGGTAGGAGGTGGAACAGGAGAAAGATCTCAGCACATCTAACATTACCTGATGCTACACGTCCTGCTGGGATAGACCCCAGCTCCTGAGCCAGGTAAGACTGGCAAGATAGTAGGGAGTTAAGCTGAAGAGGAGAAAAAGTCTCCAGTTACCAGCTGCCCTGTGGCTAAGAATCCCTTAATGATCCATTGTTTAAATGCCCTAAATCCAAAATACTTCATGCTACAGAGACATCTTTTATTGCTATAAATATTACAAAAAGACTCAAATGAGGGGTTTCATCTACTTGGACCTTTTACATTATTCCAGATCCTGGTTCTTATTCTCAAAGATGTCAGAGAACAAACCCACTTGGTCTCCTTGATTATATTTCTTCTCCTGGTCTCACTACAGCAGCTGAGAGATACGATACTGCAGAGGGTGGTCTTCAGGGTGTCATTTTGTAACATCCAAGGTGGGGGCATTTAGGTATAGAGATCAGAAACAGAGCTGGGATTTACCACTTTTAAACTGCGTGAGAAGGAGGCCTTCCTGTACTAAAGATGCCATATGGTAGACTAGCAACATTATCTCCTGGAAACAAACCACTAAAGTGCATTTCCTTTGGAAAGATACTATAAAACTGAAACAAGCTAAGGCTTTCTTGGACACATTTAGAAATGTTTCATGATCATATTACATAAAATATCAAAGTAGCCAAGCAACGGGAATGAAATTAGATTAGATCAGGGATAGAGAGAGAAAGGTAGGTATATTTACTTTAACGTTATTACATTACAGACTCAAGGATAAAACTAGCATTTTCTCCCAAAATTTGGCTTTTTAGTATGTTTGTTATTTCAAAAAACTATCTTAACCAGTTGCACAAAAAAAAAAAGAAAAAGAAAAAAAAGARGAGTTTTTCTGGTTCTGTAAGTTTTCGAAAGCAAGGTTTAGAAAATGAAGACACAACAACGTTTCCCAGTGTTTTCAGGAGCAAACTCTACTTCCATTCGGGCCAGTGTTCGTGATATTGTGTACTAAAGGGTAGATTTTAACAGTTGGTTAGTCAGCATATATTTCCCAAGCTCACTCTTCTTGGAGCACCAAGAACAGTCTTTCACTGACCTGACTTGTGGGATGCAGAAATGTACCTGTCACCCTTTTTTTTCTTTTTTCCCCCTCATCTGTGCTTTGAGAGAGATTCATCACCCACCTACACATATTTAGGCTAGCACCAACTTGTTCAATTAAGAGGAAAGTTAGGTGCTGATTTAGTGGAGGAGGGAGGAAAAGGTAACTACAACCCCTCTTTCCTCCTCCAAATCACCCCAGTACAGCACTCAGCAGGGAGCCACATGTTCTGGATCACTTGATGTTGTGGTAGACATGCATCTTTCTCCTTGTGCTGTCTTTGCATACCCCTAAACTTCATTGCAACAGTGTCCATATGTGATAAATATTAGTGCAATCACAGCCTCCTGAGAACATCTGACCTCTAACATTACAGCACAGAACTACAGCACTGTTCCTTAAAGAACAATTTTATATCATTATAGGAAGGAATTCAGATTTATATGTTGCAAATTTGGGCCTAAATCTCATCTGAATGAAAACAAGAAATGTCGCTATTTTATGAATCACGTATAAAAGCAACTGAAGATGGTGGAAGAAATTGAAACTCTAAGGACAGCTGCCTACGTGGAACTAAAATCTTCAAACCTTCATTCCAAACTCAAACTTTTGCCAAACAGCTTGGGTCCAGCGTAGAAGTTCCTGGCAGTACCTATTTCACATGCTGATTATAGAGCAATAATTTAAGTATGTTCATATTCAGATAATTAAAAAATTGTGCTGTATATATACTTCCCATTAAGGAGCTGTTTGTGTACTGTATGTTAGTCATCAACCTTGATATTTCAATAATTTAATAGCACACTTCAGATGTTATGTTTTTATATTCTAATTAAGTAGTACACATTTGCTAATTGATAAGTATATGCACCTGACTGCATAGCATTTCATGGTGAGGCCATTAATCATTTTTCTGACTTCCTGACATACCTCTGTGATTTGGTCAAAGGTAATAGGCAAATATTCAGTGAGATACATTGACAATTGCTCTCTATGCTTCCCTGATAATACTGTAGACTTTACCGAGCTGCAAAGAGTTGATAAAATTGCACACACTTTACTTACTGCTCCATTATTCTTTGCTAATTGAGCCACATAGTTTAGTCAAGTGTTTACAAGCTTCGCTAACAGACTTGCATACAAATTTTGTTCAGTACGTTATACTAAAGAGAATGTTTACTACCTGCTGAGCTGTCATGATAGATAACAGTTCTGAAGCTGTTCTCCAGTTAATAAAAACTGACAGCAGCATAACCCATTGAGTTGGGGGCTTATTGCTTTTGCATTACTGATGYAAGTGATCTGGATTAACCAATACAATAATGAAGGTGGAAAGTGAATGGGTGGCAGATGCCTAACTGCTCTGGGCTTCTCTGAAACATGAGCAGGATGGTCCACTAGGCAAAAACTTATTATTTTGCAGAAAGAGAAGTAAAACAGCAGGAAGCTTAATGGGAATCCATGAGTTCAGACAATGTACTCCTTGACAAGCTGTCCTTAAGTCATGGACCTTCAGAGCTCCAGATATCATGAACTGCCAGCACTGAAGAGCTCCTGTGAGGATGCTGCACGTGAAACACAGACTAAGGCGGCAGAAGTATTTCCTGCGTGTGCAGCAGCTAAGGTATCTGCCGAGTCTGGACGGCAGCCTGGAACAGGGTACGGTTCATCCACACTGCTCTGTTCCTGGCTCTCCCTCATTCTCACTTGCTGTACTTTTACCCTACAAAATTGGGAAGTGAAATACTACCACTGTATGGAGTCATTTCTCCTCTCTCTCCAAATATGGGCTAGCCGAAATGTATTTGGTGTTGCTCCTCTTGAAAGGATTCCTGAAAAATTGTTTTGGATCATGCTTGCCTTTTCCCATTACAATAGAAATATGATGTGATCCTATGGCAAGACAATGCCATTCAGTTAAACAGAAATTATCATGCTAAACACAAAAATAACATGTAATGAAARAAAGAATATTCTACCCTTCTGGATGGTGCATGTTTTCAGCTAATAGAAACCAAGAGAAGCCCACTGACTTCACTGCAACTACAGCAGTTAGGTGGAATTCTCCGCCCGAGAATTTAGGCCTGCAAACCTTTATGCATGGGGAATAAATGTTGCCAACTGTGAAGTTTAATTTAATTGCTGGAATGCATCAATAAAAGAGGGATTATTTGTAAAGGTAATGTGCAAAGCTCACAAGAGAGAACGTATAACTCGATCACATTCAAAACTCTACAAAATGCAACAAGAGAAGCTGGTGCAGAAGGTTGTGTGACTAAATTTCACTTCCAGTGCCTCAGGGCACTGTCTGGTCTGTGTTCCCCACTACACGCTTCCAGCGAGGTTACTCTCTCATTCATTTCATGCACGAAACTTCTATAATCAAAGATCGCTCTGCAGGCAAGGAGAGAATACAGAAAACTCGAGAGGCATCTACAGCGAGCATCGGAGATAAGAGCATGGCAAAAGCGTCTACCTTGGTCAGCAAAATACAATGGAATTGAGTATTGAAAAGGACAATTCAGTCAATAATAATAATAATACAACCACTGTAGCACCACAGAAGAGTTCAATGAGCCAAACACTGAACTGAAATTCTCATGTCAGTAAGTCATAAAAATCTGCACCTTAATATGTCTTGAYACATCTGTCTTTGAGCAAAACTCCAAGCAGAAAGGCTAGTCAAGCTGGCAGAAGGTACACCCAGTCCCCAGGCAGGGGCCTTTTCTGTGCACACCAGGACCCTCATGGCTACCTAATTTAGCCTAGAAGACATTTTTAATGCAGCCACAAGCCTCACTGCAACTGCCCTGCTCTACCTAAACCAGCCTAGCAGTGAAATTCATTCTGAGCAGTGGAATAGCATCAGCTATATCACTCAAGTCCCTCTCAGGAGGATTTCTGCCATACCCAGGCCTTGTGTTGGCCCCAGTCACAGAAGTATATGCATATGTATTGTATATACAACATGGATTTTGCTTGTCTGTGCCGGGCAGCCCTTGCCCCTTTCTAGCTGAGCTCAAAGAGAAATTCCCCAGGCCAGCAGTCCGCAGCACCTTCTAGGACACCCTCACTGCCTCCAGGAGACAGCAGAGCAGCTTACTCCAGCGGCCACGTGTGTCACCCAGCGGCAGAGTGTCTACGAAGAAGAGCCCCCTCCACGAGCTGTGCTCTCTTTGCTCTGCGGTACGGCACCAGGAGAGAAACTCCTAACGCACTGAGAGCCATAATGCTGAATTCCTGTGGATTAGGCTCCGGTTCAGCTAAACATTTAGGCACGTGCTTAAGTTTGAGCACAAGTAGTTTCAATAAAGTTAGCATGTGGTCTACTGAATCTGCATGTGCCCTCGCTTAGAGCTTTAGCTTTCTGAAGCAAATGTAATATTACTTTCTTTAGCAAGTACTCTTGGAGACCTACCCTGCCATCAATTAGCTCTCAGTCCTCCCATCGGTTTAATTAGCAGCCCCTCGGTGGAACAATAGAAAAATCTCCCTGCATGTTGAAAGAAGATTGCTTTAAAAAAGGCCAGTACAGTATTATTAGGCTTTGTATCTAGGCATCCCTTGTTTAATCCATCACAGGGCTTAGAAATGCGTGGAGCAGTGGCCCGTCTCCTGTGTCCTCACAGCACTGAAAATATTAATAATCCAAAGCTCTGTAGCACAGGGTAATAACTACGTCTGAGCTTTAATGATGCGTTGTGTCAATCTACAGCACTGAGACATTAATTAGCCCGTCTTTCATACGAAGCACAAGTCTGGATTCTTTATAAGGGACAACAGGTAGACATTTTACAGAACTGTATCAAACATAGCTTCGTGCATTCTTCTTTCCTATTAAAAGAAAAATAATTTAAGAATTATTTTACAACAACAGTTCAGCTGATAATTTCCTGCTGATAAACAGAGATGTAACAGACTGACCATAGTATCTCCATACATGTTAACTGTTTCAGCCTCTGTTCTACTGCAGCCAGCTAGGTGTTAAGCACTGTGACACCAGTCCATCAACCAACAAAAAGCACATGCTTCATTTTAAACCATTTAAGTGACTAGCCATCAGTCCCTGCAAGAGTTTAATCACAGGCTTAGAAACCATTCTGCATCTAAAGCTAACAAACATGGTGGAACAGCTGCTAGCTCGCTGTTCTGATCTGGAGCCTATGCAGTTAAATTACTTAAGTTCTTACTACATGCCAATATATTACTCTTGATTATTCTTTCTGCTGAAGATGGTTGTAAGTATAATGGGCTCATAGGAAATAGGAAATTRATACAGTATGGTCAGAAGAGTTTATAATTTGTTGAAATTGCCCCCCCCCCCAAAAGCCATGCCAAGGGGGAAAAAGTCTGCTAAATTTAAAGTATTCCTTTTATTTCAAATGAAGCTATTTTAAATTCATTTGAAAGAAACAAGTTCATTCGATCTGGGGACCCTGCATAAGTCAGTCATTAACACATCACCTTTTTAGGATTGCTTCTGTTGTGATTAGATAACCATTAGAAAGAATAAGCTCAAATACGTATGCCACTTCTGCAGTGGCCCAAAACCTGCTCACTTTCATGACTGTAGCTCATCTGAATGAGACAGACCTGTGTTTCTCTACACTGCAGATATCTAATGGGCACAATGGAGATACCTACAGTCAAAGGCAAGGTCATTTTTGGAGATCACAGTGTGTTCTTGGGGGCTATTTTGGGAACATGAGACCCAGTCCCCCACAAGCTAGGAAGCAGAGAAGAAATCACATCACTTATTACATTACACAGTTCCCATCATCATGCAAAGGACCTGAGTAATATAACAAGTAAGGCAATCTTTCCTCTCTAGCTAAAGAATAAGCGCTTTCTCTTATTTATTTTCCCATCGTTCTTAATTTGAGAGGGGGAAGGGAGAAAGAGACTGATCTTTAAAAGTGAATTGAGTAGTTTATAAGACTCTGATAAAGACAAGGACCTTGCCCAGAGATGCTTTTTATGCATTTAATGCTCAGGAGTCAATTTTACTCTCTTACCCAGGACAGGTTATACATTAAGCTGAATCAGTTTTGGATACCTTGGGAGCATATTTTTCTTAAAATCTACAACTCTCCAATACAGTGTCATTTTTCTTAATCTTTAATCTCTTTTGCTTAGTATGACCACATTTTTTTCTCAAGATTGACAAGTTACGTTACATCACTTAAATACTTGTTCCACATCTGAGGATCAAGCGCAAACCTCAAAACCTTGTGGGTCAAAGGAACAAATGTGCCCCAGCTTCATTCCTAGATTTTAGATTAAACATTTTATGTAGGTTCTATATTTTCACATACTCCTGTGCATCTCTAATAAAATATATGCATATATTCTACATACTTGAAATTTATATCGTAAAAAGGATGTCTACATTTAAAAAATTGCTGTCAGTTCAAAGCTCTGAAAAATTATGATTTAGGATATTTTTTCCACCCCACTAATCCTGTCTCCTTCATTTATTCAAAAACTCAGCAAGTAAGAACTTTTCCTTCCTCCTCAAAGGAATAACTCTTACACAGATGTCATCAGTATTTGGCATGGAGTAGACAGGAACATGGGATTTACTTGTTGTCTCCCAGTCACTCATATAGCAAATATTTCCTGCCCCAGCATTTTGGTGACTAGTTTTGACAGCACAGTTCTGGAAGCTGCATCAGCCATGAAAGCACACAGAGAAAAGAGGATACCCTCCAGGCTTCAGCTGGCTACTTGGCTAACACTGTTTAGCCACAGAGTATTTCAATACAAGAGGCATTTGTTAGCGCTCCGTGTATATGATTCGTTTTAATCTAATCAGCTTTTAATAAATCATCAAACAAAACTTTCTTATTTGTAGCAAGCAAGATATGTAGAAGTGATTACGTACTCATTTTGCTTCTCTAATCAATCATATGCTGATGACTTAGGCAAATAATCTAGTTCATAAAACAGTATGTGGCGAGTTTGTCATGGGAACATCCATCAAGGTCAGGGATGGGCGATTTTTGTAATTCACTCCTGTTGGTACACTTCCGATTGCATTAAACTTTAAAGAACTTAACGGCAACCTGAATTTTACTCCATGCATTTCTTCTTTTCATGTAGCTGGCCACATTGCAGATCATGCAATAAGATCAGAAGCACAAGAAATAGAACACTTTCCCAACCATATCTACAGGATTTGGATCCTGAAGGGCTGCAGAGCACCACGCCGTGGCCCAGGCAGCCTGCTGGTGCCTTGGCCCTGTGCCTGCACTGTTACCGGCTGCTTTAAAGGTAGGGCTCACTCAACATGAGATAGCAGGGAACAGTCACTGTGAGATGCAAAATCTATTAACAAGGTCTCTGAGCAGTGCACAAGACCCCACCGATCTCCTGGGAGCTCCGATACCTGATCCCACCGAGTGGTCTTGCCCTTGGAGTAGTGTCAAGTGCTTCAGGGTTTCCCTTCTTCTGGAAGTGCCCCTAAACGGCCCTTCTGGGGTGGCCTCAGCTACCACTGAAACATTGTCACCAGCCAAATAGCTTGTTGTTTGGACTCCACAGAAAGAGATGACTTAATTATACTGAAGTAATGTGCCATTATTCCCTTCGTATATGCATAAGTATTAGCTCTTAAAACTCAAAGGTAAATAGAGTTGGTTTCCTTGGGTTTTGGTTTTTTTATTCTGCCATAATATTTATATCCACTACCAGGCTCAAATAATGAAAATGTCAGGAAATATAAGGCACTGTGCGCCTGGATTACTAAGAGTCTAAAAATAATAATATACTAAATGCAATGCCCTTGTAATGGCTAAATATATTTTCTAATTTTCATGATGACTTGCCATTCTAAACATTGTATTTCAGCAGTTTATATTATTAAATCTGTCCTCTCAATCTTTTTAAGCAAGACTTACTGCAGTCACAGCGGCGACAGGCAATCTACTGATATTTTCCCCTGTGTCCCTCTACACACCTAGGTGCCAAATACTCTTCCATATTCCTACGTATATTGCAAATTTCTCTACAGTATAAGCATGAATCATCTTCACTGGGTCACATAAAGTCATTTAGCGGTGGCAACAATAAAAAAAAAGCTACAAAGATAGATATTGGACAGTGCGTTGACAAATGGGTAGTGACCAGTGTGCCAGCTTGGTGCGCTGCTCAGATCCTACCAGTTTCTCTTGGTTCTCACCCCAAATCAGCACCTAGAGTTTCTTGTCATGAAGGAACAGTGCTTTATAAGGTGAGACAGCTTTCTGATGAGACTACAAGCTGGTGTAAACAGCATAACTCACCTGAAGTTAATGAAAGTTGTAATGCTTTTCCCCAGCCTAGGAGAAGACCGAGGGTTTCCCAGAGTCCCTGTGCGCTGCCTCCCAGCCGTACAGGCAGGGATGGCCAGGAGCCTCGCAGAGCGCTCTCCTCCTTGGAAAGCCAGCACCTCGCAAGACCCCTGCCAGCTTTGTCCTGGGGCTGAGAAGGTGCAGTTATCTTTGGGCATGGCAAGCGTTTCCCAGAAAACACAGCCTGGTGCCTTTCACACCGGCACACACCTGCCCATGGGCCTTTTCCTCGCCAGGACAGGAACGCGTTGGCCGTTGCCAGTGGCTGGCAGGCGATGAGCTCGCCCTCAGAGGTGCAACAGGCATTGCCAAGCAACCCCTGCTGGCTTGCAGAACCACCACGTATCACGCTGAGCATCCTCTGCTATACCGTTTAGGATCCTAACAGAAACCTCTTTGTTTTATATCAGATATGCACAGCCAGTAGCCCCAGGATAACGACTGACATCTTTCCACAGAAACTAATGGAGTTACAGCACTTATCTCCAGTTGGGATATTCTGGAGACAAAGCTAGTGGGACACTGAGATCTTCCACAGACTGTGTATGCTTTTCAGCTAGAAAAAATGTGACTGATTTGTAATTTGAGAACATTTGACCTGGAAGTCATTAGAACACATCGATATAGGACTTCTCTGTGTAGGATTTCAGCAATCACTTTATAACGTTCAGTCTGCTGCATGAGCGGCAACACAGCACGGGGCAACTGCAAGGAAAACAAGTACCAAACACTCTGTCAAATCTCCAGGTTACTTTTTTCTCAATGGAAGAATCATTAGCAGTAACCCTTCATCTCTCCTCTCTTTCTCTCAGACCAGCCAAACAGCAGCAGCAGTATATCAGGAAACAAATTTTCCCGTTTCTCTACACTCTGTATAGTCAATTGTACGAGTATAAAGTTACCAGCACAGAACAGTAACATTTTACTTTGCACTTGCGTCAATCATTACTTAACGGGCACGACACCGAAGAACACAGCGCCGACACTCCACAAGCTTCTAATGACTTAACAGAAGATTTCACACTTCTTGCTGGAAAAGGAAACCAGGGAAAGGCATTTTCAAATTGAGTCCCAGTTGCAAACTCAGAAAGTGAAGCTTGTAGTCAAATATTTGCATGTACTCATGTTTGCTAATATTAGGGGTTTAGAATGGAAGTCAAATAAAAGAAACTGCAGTAAGATGGGTCCCATCAAGTTCTTCTATAAACACAGAACTACATTGAAACATCTAAACCATAATGCTATAACCAAGGCAAATGCATGGAAATAAAACAGGAAAAACTAGTCTAGAGAGGCTTTTATTTTCCCCCAAGCTTGTATAATTCTATGCAAAGGATATATTTATGGTTCGACTTTTTCAGCATGCTCGTGTCAAGCAAGATACGGTATAAACAATTCTTTAATACTCTCCTGTATCTAACTGCATTCTTCAAAACAAGTAACTGATATATTGCTATTTACAAAATTTTGGACATTCTATCACAGCATGCCCACAAACACAAAGAATTATCCTCTAATGCAATATTTACAACTTGGGTTACACAACATTATTGGGTTACACATCATTAATAAATCTACATCATTATATTTAAGATCTACACCTAAATATGTTAGCATCCATAAATCCTAGTTAGCCAGCATACAAGTCTGGTTAACTTATAGAGAGAAGCGATCTTTGCAACTGGTCTAGAAGTGTCTTAAAATGAAAGCTAAGCACAAACCCAAACCTCTAAAAAGAGCCTTAGTAAAAACACTGGGTATTTTTAATATTATTGTATATCTCCTGCCAGTAACCTTTTGTTCTGTACAGCATTTCGGCCAGCTTGCTGTGCCCAAAACAAACTGTCAGCAGTCAAGCGTCCATTAATTTAAAATGAACGACTGCCTCCGAAGACACCGACGTTGATAGAGTTCGTTTGCCAAATGAGCGCAGACCACAAGTGCGGGGCGACACCAGGATAAACGCCACAGTTTCCCCCAGGTTAAGCAGCCCCCTGCCAGGCAGCCAGGCTCTGGGAAGAATCCTTTACCTGGATATTTCCCCAGTCACAGCGGCAACAAGGTAACCATCATCGATTTGCTAAGCAAGCTATGACTGATATAGCAGAAATAACAGAGCCCATTTCAGTAGTGCTCCCAATAGGGATTGCTGGGCCATTAACTTTCCCGTTATGACTTTTCTCCTCTTTCCGCTACGTTTGAGCGTTGACTGAGCTTTGTTCTTCACTGTGGCGATGGGCTGAGGTAATTAGATTGCATAGATATGAAAAAAAAAGAAAGAAAGAAAGGGAAAAGGAGGTACGAAAACCGATTGTGTGCCGGACGGAGGGGAGGGTGCAATTGCTGGGAGCTGACCAGAGCAGCATGTCTCAAAATACGCATGCAGCTAGCGTATATCTATCTATCAAAACAAAATCTAGGTCACTGCCAGTGAAGATGCTGTCTCACTTAGGATGGAAAGAGTCTACATTAGCTATTGCAATTTGAGGATAGAAGCATTTTTTCCCCGCTTGCAGGAAATTTTTTAATCCTGGAACCCTGCCTATTCCAAGCTGTAATTTCAACAGAGCTCCACATTGAGTATTTCCTATGTCCCGCAACCTCCTGCCATTGAAATGCCAAGGGCATAGTATTTTTTTTTCCTCAACTAGTGGCTGCTTTTCAATCGGCAAGGGCGCTCCTCCTGTGTATAAGTCTGTTCCAGACAACTTTGGGGTCATTCTGGAGGAATAGCAGGTGCTTAACGGTTCTGCAGAATTGGGGCCTGTGGAACTAAAATGTAAAACAGTGCCACGGGAAGATTTAAACTACTTGCTTAGGTTTTAAAGCCTTCTGCAGACTGTTAGATATGGGGAAAAAAGAATGCAATTGTTAAGATACTGCAAGCCAGTAAGAACTTCCTGATCTTGATCTTAGACTACAATTTGACATGACAATTTCCTTGGGTTTATATTTCAGCATATTTGTATGAAAGAAAAATAGATTGAAAACATCTAAAGTCTGACAGTCAAAGCGTTAATGTTTCCCTTTTGGTCTCCACGGTAAAACAGGTCTTGCTGGATTTGTACGCTTCATATCAACTCAAGCTTAGTAAACAGGCTTCAGCAACAATCCCACGGTGCCTTGGATCCAGGAAGACAAAGGATTTAATTGAACAAGTCTCTTTTTATTGTAAGACGGTGAGCGCAACTACCCTTTAATGCCTCAGAAAGACTGCAGAAAACGGGAAGCAGTGGGATCGGCCGTCCCCCTGCCCAGGGCAGGGCCACGCGAACCTCCCCTCTCCACCGCGCTCCGCGGCGCACCAGCATTTCGAGCCTCGGTTTCAAGGCAAGCATTTCTTCTGGTTAAAAAGAGAGGCAGAAATCGGGCTTTTTGAGAAGCACGCAGCAGGGAGTTTCCTCCGGGAGACTGCAGCACAAGCGCGTTACCAAAGAACAAGCCGATCGCCAGTAGGTCCGACTGTCCCGACCCCCCCGGGTGGGACGGACGCTTTGAACTCGACGCTCTCTCGGAGCTGCAGACCCCGCTGTGGGCACCGCGCAATCCCCGCGCCGCTCCCCCAGGCCCTCTGCCGCTCCTTGCGTTTTTTCAGGAGCACTTTGGCCRGCATCCCAAGCCTGTACTATTGAATGTATTTTCATTACTGTCATATTAATCAGTCGGCATGTACACAACACATCCATCAACAGGCCATAACTTCTAGACAAAAAACCAACCAAACAACAACTTGCTAATGGGATCGTAAGTTTTCTTCAATCACAGTACGCAAATGTGGGAACAAGGGAAATACTGAGCTGTCACTTAAAGACTCTCCGTAATTGTCATGCAGTAGAAGCAGGATCTATAGCTCAGGGGTGAGACGCAAGCGAATTTAGCACCCTCGGAAGAGAGGTGGTGGTAAGCAAACGCTGCTGGCTAGACCACGGCCTGCAACCTCAGCCGGTAGCGATGCTGCGGCGCAAGGAAGGAGCAAACCCGACTCTCCCGCAACCATTCAACATCCGTCAGTCTTAGCAGCGGCAGCAGCAGCTCCACCGGGGGAGGAAGGCTAAAACAAGGCTAGTGGGTCGTCCATATTCAGGGGTCCTGTGGTGTGGCAAATGGGTGGGAAGTTCATCACTTGTATTTTCCACAAGGCCGTTTCTCATTTTGTCTTTCCCAGCTCTTTCCTCGGCTGGAGGGGAGGACAATCCCCGAATTTCCCAAGTGCTCTAAGTCTGCATACAAAATGACATCACCTGAAGCTCAAAGTAGGCACCCTATTTATTTTTACAGAAACAGGCCAAGTCTTTACACTGTTCCCTGTTGCACAGACAGGTAGCTGTAGGCTAGGAGACCGTTTCTATGTTTTAAACAAAATAAAGCAAAAGCTTCCCAGGCACAATGAAGTGCGGAGCAGCCTTGTTTTCATCCATCAAACTCTCTTCCTCACAGAAATATTATTTTAAGCCTGACCCAGGCAGTTGAAAGGAACTGTCACCATCAGGATTAAGGATTTTCCCAGGTCAGATAGACCTGCCCTGCTTAACAGCAGAAAGCACTTCTCTGCTGTCAGAAACGAAGCTTCAGGAGGCTGAAGCAGCGGCTGCAGCGTTTACAGCACTGCACTTGACAAAGCTGCTGGACAGGACAAGTGTCCTTTAAAGCAACCCAGGAGGTCTGTCAGGTTTTGTTCAGGGTTAGAAAAATGGCATTTGTGCTTCCATCAATTCTGTCCTCAGATCCTGAACCGTCGGGAGCGCTTGCGGGTTTTCGGATCCTTGCTCATTTTGTTCTTTTGTACCGTGCATCTGACCCACTTCCTTGTTAGGGGCATTTTCTCCTCTTGCTCTGTAAAACTCCCCCGTAAATAGTTAGGGGAGCCCTGCTACCTTGACCCCGGTAATCATCCAAGCTTACGGACTGTGCTTTTCAGTGACTGGAGTTACTTGTGCCCTTGGCACACCAAACGCAATTTTATGCATGCAGCTTAAGTGCTGCTGGATGACTTTGAGCAGCGCTGGTTCCCTGTTTGAGCCTTTCGCTGCAGGAGCAGTTCACACCAATCTGTGCCCATGCACTCGGGCTCATTGCTCAAGGGCATCACCTGGAGTTCTCGCCTCCCAAAGACGACCTTCTGCTCATCGGGCCCTGTCCTGGTTTTCCAAGCCAGCCCTGATTTATACGACAGTAAGATGTTGCAGTATGCTGCTCTCCAAGCCTCCTTTTGACCCTTCCCCTTTGCGTTACACCAGAGATTCATTTGTATGGCTGGTGCTCTGGGCAGGCTCGTCTGCCGGGCAGGCGGCACCACGGAGCGGAGCCAAACTTCAGCCCGACATTGGAGTTAGCTCAGTGCCAGGTAAAGCCAGGCTGGGAGAGCAGCAGCATGCGACGAGAACTCCCATCTAATTCTTGTTAACACTTCAGGAGGTYGATATTAGGGACCAAGGCAGTCAGTGGAGATGTACCTGTAACGCAGCTTTGCACCGTACAGAAACACGGCCACCAAGACCTAGGTCAAGTACAAACAACCTTTTGCAATATTCATTCACACATGTTAGAAAGGAAAAGTTAATTGCCCAAATTTCTTCATTATGCCAATGAAAGCTAGTGGAAAAAATGTGTCACTGAAGTCAGAGGTAGAAGAGAACAGCATTTGCCTTACATTCAAGCATTCTGGATTCTGGACAAATTTATATTAATTGCCTGGACATATTTTTGGAATGTGGCTCTTATTTTAAGTCGGTTTCATTTACCAACCATGAAAGGAATTGTTTTCAGATTTACCATGGTAGTTAGCGCTGTCAGTTTAAGTTACGATTGTACTAGTTATGTCAGAAAAAAATGATTCCAACTGTGCTCTAAAATAAAATACTTTTCCACTGTGATATCAAATGTTTTGCTGGCATAGGAACATGGACCTGAGATGAAAAAGTGAATTTGTATTCACATTTTCAAGAGGCAATATATTCATAGCCCAGAGAAATGCTCTGGGTTGCTTTCAATTCCCGTTATTCTAAACTAGAGTGACACAGTGCAGCCTGGAAAAAAAAATAGAATAAAAAAATCACACTTCACACTGTCTGACCGATGAGATGAAAGACGACTGGATTTACCTTCGGTGAAAAAGCTGCATTTTCAAAGTTTCTTTCAAAGCTTCCAAATCTTGTCACAATAGTTCAGGAATGGACAAACAGTGCGAAGATCTCCAAAAGAATCTCTCTTGTCCAGCAGTCAGCTCAAACATGTAAAGGAAGGGGTAAGTACCACCTATCACCTGCTTACAATTTTTACGACATTTCAGTTTTTATAGTTTGCATCCAGAAATTTGCATGCATAGATTTTTCTCTCTTTTTTTTTTCCCTTTCCCTTTTTTCGCTGCTTAGGACTAGCTTCCTATAAAAGCAAAGAGAAGCCAATGTCTTCAATAGCTACTGACAATTTATTCAGACCATCTCCCTTGCTCTCAAATCAGCAGGGTTTGTTCTCCCTCTGCTCTGAGACAGAAGGATTCACTTTCAAGCTCAGACTTCTTTAAGGAAATGAAAAGAGAGAGTCTGAAAGTACTTGGCTTTTTCAAACCACAAATCACTCAGGAAAACTCCATCTCGGTCAATCAATTTATCTTAAACAAGGTGACTTGAAAGCAAGCAGGGTGAAGGGGAAGGTCTGAATTTAAGACCTAAATTTCTTCAGTGAGAAAGTCTACATTTGGTTCGTCATGTTCAGGTCCCTGTACCTGAGGCGACATTTGGATTTATGAATTTCTGAATGCATTTTATATATGTGTCTTATGGTTAATTAGCTTTGCCCTCAAGCTCTATTGAAAAATATGGGCCAAAAGAAGAGCAAAACTAATGTCAGCATATAACTTCACTTCTACATTTTTGTTGAAAAAAGTCTGTAAAATTCTGACCGAAGAACTTGGCTAAAAAAAAAAAAAAAAAATGGAATTATGCTTCAAGCCATTTTTAATCAAAATTTTTTTTGCCAAAAAAAAGTAATCCAGTTGCAATTTTAAAGCTCTTTCCTCTAACCACAAATCCATTCTCAGTAAGTCAACTGAGCAATAAAGCCAAAGCAATATTTAGTTACTGGGGAAATATGAGACCTTGCTCATAATGTTCCTCCCTGTCGTTTTTGGGATAGCAAAATGATTTCACATAGATTTTCTTTCCTTTCTTTAACCCAAGAAAGACTGTCATACTTTTCTTCCAATTCACATTGCACTGCTTTATTTTTTTTCCTATAGAACACAGAAGCAGATGTTCATCCCCCAGAAGTGCAGAGAGCAGCTCCATTTCTCTTTTGGATTCTCTGTACGCGTATTCAAGCCACATCATAAAACACACCAAAGCACACTGATAATTCTGTTGAAGTCTCAGTGTATTTAGAGATAATTTTAATAATGTGATGGACTGAAAGAAAGATTAGGTATATTTATTCCCTTCAAGCTAATGGCTCTCAAATAAAGGAGGAGCAGAAATTTAGTAACAGATCCTCAGAAAATCCATCACTGAACTTCTTCCCACATGCAAAGGCAGTCTGGTTTTTTGCACCAGATTTTGCTCAAACTGATGCAACTGAAAACGCTGACTTTGTACCTACATCACAGCCAASTCACTAGCCCCCAGCCAGGGGGTCAGGATCTCCTGGTGGCAGGAGCAGGACGCATAAGGCATACAAAAGTTATTCTAATCCTATAGAGTTTACACCCTTAGCATAAAAGGTGAAAGCAGAAGAAAATTAAAAAACAAGCAAGATAAGATTCATCACCATGATAGCTGTAGGATAAGATTAGCTTCTCTGAAGAAGGTACATGAACCTATAATTAGCTACAGTGGCACTGTTTATACGAACGATGGTATTCTTAAACAAGCATCTGAGAGCCCTGTGACTAGAGATGATCCAGCTCTCCTAATATACTTGATATACGGTTTCTCCTCAACCCTGGGTAAAGGCTTCAGCAGAGCCTGAGGCTGTTCTTCCTGCAGGCAGAATAAAAAAATGATAATCAGGCTGGAAAGGAATGAAAAATTACATGCCTATTTTTTGTCTTCGTGTCTTTTACAAATACATAAGTAATGTGGACTTTAAACACTGCTACTGCTGTCATAACACCAGCACATGATCAGTATTCGAAATGAAAACCAAAGGTTCGGGCCCTTTGCACATACAAAAAGCCACGAGCAAAGGAGAGCGGTGTTTCAACTGTGCAAGTTTATGTAAAATGAAACCAAAAAGGGTCTGATTTAAAGGCTTGAGAACACAGACTGTACTGGAAGAACGGCTGCAAGCTGTTTGCAAGGGGTACGAACTCCGGCATACGAGTCCACTTAGTTTTACATGGGGACATCCTCTGAGCTTCCTTTCGCTGGCTAAAATCAAAKCAAGCTAGAAATCTGACAAACGGGATCAATAGGGACTATATTGATAGTGACAACATCATTACCCAGAGCCCCATCAGAGGAAAGGTCTGATCAGCACCAGCGGTGTTTCTTGCTGTCTTGCTGTCGCCTCCAAGGACAGAGGTGTGGAAGTGAAGATGTATGCGCTGTATTCCAAACACTGTWACTGCCTTGCAACAGCTGCCAGCATCAATTCAATTAAGCTCCTGAGCTTTGGTGCATCTGCACAAAAATTAACATTACCACCTTGAAAGCACGGGGTCAGATACGCTGAACTGAAATGGGTGTAGAGGCATAAACACCATTGCTTCAACAGAAGAGTCTGATTTATTTTGGTACAAGAGCAGAATCAGAGCTGCGAAGCATCGTGCTGTTCAGTCAAAGATTTCAACATGTTCTGCAACCTGAATAAGCCTTGCTGCACCAGAGATGCAGAAATCGCAGCAGATTCGAGATGAGATCAGAGGCTGTTCAGTATCTCACAACTACACATTAAGGCCAGGAAGGGAGAACATTGTATTCATTTAAATCACAGGAGAACATAAGAAGCTGGAATGGAATTCACTGGGCTGGAATCTGGCTCTCAAAATCTTCTGTAAGATATTTAATGACTAAATTTGTCTTAGACTCTTGATTTTATATCCCATTCCAAAGGACTATTCCAGGAAAGGACATGGTTTGCTCACCAGAGAGGAGAAATCAGAGCAAATCTCTACATAATCAGCAGCACTTCTGCTAACATCTAAGGTTTTTTTACTGGCCACCCATCCAGTCTCCCTTAGCTAATTATCTTTAGCAGGACCACAAGGAAAGGTGGCCTGGGTGCAGGCCAGGAAAAAACCACTAGTCCTATCTCACTATCGATGTTTGGCTTTGGAGACTCTCAGATGAAAGATGCTACAGAAGTGTAAATTATCGTTGTTCTTATTTTTCTCTCTCTTTCCCTTTGCTGCTGCCCTATGAAAAGCTGACAGCTGAAATACTGACTCTTAATCAGAAAGAGCATATTCAGCTGTTTGGGAACAGAAAAAAAATCGTGGAACAGAAAATGGCTACAGTTGTTAGAGACAGCATAAAACACACAACATATGTGCAATGTAAATATCAGAGCCCTAATGCACAAAATTATCATTTTCCTCATTTAAAGTGCTAATCAATCCATATTAGTGTGAAATCATTATTTTGGAAAATCTTCAGTAATATATTTTTGCAATGAGCCTACATTAGTTTAGGAATTAAATTAACCCATGCGGCATCTTGTAGCCAGAATATTTATACCAGATTGCATTCTGAACACTATGCAGCAATTAGAGTAAGGAAAGAAAAGAAGGCCTAATGTCATTATATGCATAAAACCATAAGGACCAACACATAGAAACTCTGATGAAGTTTGCATATACAAAAAAGTATCAGGGTATTATATAAAAATCTATATATCTTGAAACCTGGAAAGATTCTGGAAAAGACTTTTAAAACATCAAGGCAAAAGGATCGGGTCAGGTGAGTGATTATAATATACACCTATCAAAAAGGAATAAATATTCTGCCTGCAAATTTCTCAGTGGTTATCTTCAAAATCTCAAGCTTATCAGAGGCAGGACAGAAGCATTAATAGAATACAGAATAGTTACAGTCCCCCAAAATGATGTTTTTTAAGGTTTTATATTGGCATCACACATGGAAGGAAGAGATCAACCCATCTGTTTCTATCAGAGAAAGCACAACATAAGTACATTCAAGACAACTCAAAACATATTCCCCACTCAGAAGAAATATTGCAGTAAGCCTAGAATAAAACTTCCTTCTTACTATTTCCTCAGCAAGGGTTCAGGTGATTTGGATACATACTGAAACCATATGGAATCCTTGTATCATTTAAGATTTAAATCATATACATGGCTGATTAACAAAACCTGTTGCTCACAACTAAGCATGTCTACATGACTTATACTTTTGATTTCAACATTTATATATGTAGATGTGTTTCTGCAAGCCCTACAGCAGAGCTCATTATACTAGTTGATCAACATGCACACTTAAAGTTTAACTTAAATATTCCTATAAAGTTTCTACCAATGCATTATCAAGTTTTTTCCAGTGGATGCACAACATTACAGTCCAATCCAACTAAGCAGTGAAGTTCTTACTGACATCAAAGGGAAAGTTTAGACCTTTAGTTCCACACTATTTCTACATGAAAAGATTTACAAGTCCCACATAAAAGAAGTGACAGTAAATATATTTGGAACTAARATTTGATCTAAGTTAGCCGACAGATCCCGGTGGGTATTGCCCCCCAGGTTCCGCATAGCTATTAGGAAAAAAAAAAATCTATGGTTAAACAGCGGAGGACTAACAGAGGGCAAACAAGTAAATAACTTTTCTCCAAAGCGAGGTGACATGGTATACAACTTTGCTGTGTACATCTTGTTGAAGGCAGYGTTCCTGCCCAGGTTTAGCTGCGGCAGTTGGCAGAAGCCCTTATCCCTGCCTGTGGCATGCATGGAGACAACTCTGCCAGGCTGTCAATGCCCAGGAGAGCGCTCAGCAATGCAGGGAAAAAAAAAAGAAAAAAAAAAGCAGAAAAGCAGACCCCCCCCCCATTCTTTTTTCCTTTGAAAAGAAAGGTGATTTATGGTATTTGCAAACAAGCAACCTGCAGATGATCTATTTAAAAAACCCACACCCTCTGCATCAGCAGCAATGCRGGTTACACACTCAGGTGATGAGATTAAGTCTCTGTAATGTCCCACCCTGACCCCCAGTGCTCCCCCTGCTTTGGATTTTGTGTTGGGTATATTGAAGGCGTGTGCCAGCTGAAGACCTTTTCTCAAGTGCAGATTATGTACTTGAGATTTCTGAAACGTTAGGTTAGAAAGTCTCACCTGAGGAACAAAATGTTTCAGAGAATTTCTTGAGGGAATGTTCCCTTAAACCTTTGGAGATTTAATTTTATAGAACAGCACTTGTGCTACTAACACGTACAAAACCCCCACAATGGCTGCTTTGAATAATTAAACATCGAGTCATATACATTTCTCAAACTCGCCAGAAGAAGAAGAAAGTGTATTTTTGGCAGACTGGCTGAAGGAGGAAATAAAGAGAGGACTCTTAAGGCTAGTTCATCTCACTAATGTTTTCACATTTCTGCAGTCAGCAACCAAGACAGAGCACAAAAGCTGAGGTCATCACAAAACCAACTTCAATAACTGAAATGCACCATGGTATTTAAGGATTATTTTAGTGCAAAACTGAATGCAGAAGATTTCAGGCCCTATATATTTATTAGACTATATTAAAATCAAGTCTAGTGTTCATATTACAAAGTATTACAATTCCTTCTGTTTCAGTCTCCTGAGATAGCTGGTGTCAGCCAAATTCCATTATGCAAAAACTGGATATTTTAATGAAAGTAGGATATTATACTAAAATGCAAGTATCCTGAACAGGTTTTTAAAACTCTCAAGATACGCAAATACTAGTGTACGTAAGCCACTACAATAGATTTATTCTAATATGAGCATCTTCTATCCTACATGTGTCAACTTATGGTATCTTATTGCTTGAGTGTGCACGTGGTTTGCCAAGTGTTGGTCTTCGACCAAACCTTATTTACAAATTGCAAACCTTATTTACATATTTAAGGTGTGAAAAGCTCTCAAGAGGATTGAATTGAATAGCATTTTCAATCTGAAAACTTTTTTGCTTGCAAGTTTCAAATTCCTGCAGAAAAGGCAGTTCATGACAAACCTTAGGCACAGAGTTCCCCAACGCAGACAAAGAGCAAATATTCATATTTACATTTCCAAAACATAGTGTGCGTGTTCATCTTAACAACAAATAATGGCAGAGCGCTGTGGCAAAAATCAATCTTTCAACAAGAAACTCGTACGAAATATTCAAGAGTGGAGAGCAGTTCTTTTATGTGCCTATCACTGCTCTCTTATCTCAGAAAGCAGAGGTCAGCAGTAAGGGAAAAAGAAATGGGAGGAAGGTCTACTACTTCTTTTATTGTTATTTATTAGTAGTTATTCCCCAAAGAATCCAAGCTCAGGGCTAATGGGCTTGGCAGAGAATAACACTGGAGAAGATCCACTGGGGCTCTCAAATTCTGGGAGAGGACAAATTATCTCAATCGAGTAGAAGCACTGCTAAGAAAAGAGCCTCAGATGTGATGCGATATAAACTAAAAATATCATTTCCTTTATATTTTTAAGATTCTGAGTCAGCTACTTCTCAGGTTGACTGTAGCAAGACAGTTGCTGAGAAGTATAATAAGAGACAGAAATGAAATTGTGTAACTGCATAAAGATGACATGCCCTCATTCCAAGAAAGGAGAAAGGAAAACCGTAGGAATCAATATATACTGAAGTCCTGATCACATTTACAGAGACAAACAGACAACCCTGAACTGCRGCACTCCTGGAGCTCGAAGGCAGTGCTCTGACGGCATCTAACGTTCACTCCATACGGTGGCCAGCTCTCAAGTGAACAGATGGATAGGCAGTTCCCCATAATTAGCCTTCTTTAAGTCCAAAAGATCAAGATGCAATTCCAAGCTCATTTTCCAGCAGATCACATATCGTGAGACAGACCGTGTTCCCCCTTAGGTGTACTTCAGTGGGAGAGTCCCATATTTGTGTCCAAATGGACAAGCCTTAGATCTACCATGTAAACTCTGTTAACAAGCCATCTTAGAGCCCTATTTTTATTTTGGAGAATAAGGCTTTCATCACACAGGGAACTAATACTAACAGTCTAAGACATGAGTCGAAAGTTGTGTAATTACACCAATGTAAGCTTACTTTGCTTCAGACACGCTTAAGGTAATCCATACAAAATAGACACATATATTCTGAAGTACATCCGATTCTAGTGTTCCTTAAACCAGATGTAGAGTTTCCACTAATACAGAAAATAATGACACAAAGCCATTCAGAGAGAGGAAGATACACCAGAGAATCACTGACACAGCTATCAAACCTACCGGAACCTGTGTGCATGTGACAATTATCAGCACCTGCTGAATGTCTGTGGTAGGTGACTCTGAGCTTTCATTTCCAGTATGGCCTCACTGCAGTATGTCACATAGTGAATCATCACAGTGATGACAACTGTCCATACCTCAATTTAATATGTCTTATCCTAATAGTGACTTCCTAATCGCTTCTGTGACAGCTTCCATCTTCCTCCCTGGAAGAGGTCTACTGGAAACCTATGTTCTAGATAAACGTTTGCAAACAAAAAGCAAGAAGCACAGAAATGTTTTCTATTCCTTTCTCATTGTTGAATGATTTTATGAAGCAGAAAACATATGTACCAGTGCTTACAGTCTGAGTCATTAATATTTTGAAACTAAAATGTCTTGTTGGGAAATCAATACAGCAATGCTCAAACATCATGTACAGTAGACTAAAAACTCAGCTAAACAATATGATGAACTTACAGAAAATCAATGGAGTGCTCATACATGATAGCAAAAGATTAAGTAAAAGAATTACTTAGAGGACTAACTATCCACCTATGAAGAATTAACCGGCATCTGTTGTTCCTATTCCCTACACAATGAAGATCAGTAAAATAGTCTCTCAAGTATAACTAATTTGAAATAACATGTAACACAACAAATAACATGCAGTAGGAAATTCCTTAGGTAAGGCCGGAGAGAAAGTCTGCAAAGCACTGTGGAGAAGAGCATTGATACAACAGCCTACGGCAACTGTACTTCACAGGGGAAAAACAAAGACCATCAGATTTGCAGGAGCCAACGATGAGAAGAAATAGAAAGCAAAAAAACAATCTGTGTCCCAGATCATAGAAGTTAGAAAACATTTTTAACCACAGTTAAAGTCAGTTTGTTGACTGTAGGTGGAYAAAAACATTTCTTGGAGAAGAGTCCAAAGAGATTCAAAGACTGTTCCACTGTGCTGAGAGTGTGTGGCTGAGTCTGGTCCTTAGGATGTCAGTAGTTACTCCACCTTTATACTGAATTTGGACAGGCTTGTTTCTGATTCCCAGTGTGCTCTAGTTTACCATCAGATTTACATCTACTGGACATAAAAAACCCTCTCACATCAGTCCATATATGTACAGCTGGAACAGGCTTAACTTTTCATTTTATATCTTATTTCTTGTTACTTTTTTAAGACTGTGCTTGGCACTTAGCTATAATGTCATTTACAATTTCACAGAATTGCACCAAAATAATTGCAACAAATGTTTTTACGTTGGTTCAGTTCAGTCAGCCTTTGTAAGCCATTAGTCTGTGTTTCTTGTATGGTCTTAAACAAATATTTTTGGTTTGATTTTTCTTTTCTCCTCTACAATTTGAGTGAGCAAAACCATTATTGCAAGAGTTRGAATTGCACAACTGTAAAATCTATCCAACTGAAAGGAGAATCACACCTAATATATTTTCATTTACTTTAACATATGCCTTGTGGAAAAGGCGGAATTTAAACTAAGAGTTTAATGTGCAAAGCAGGGAACAAACTTTACCTTTGAAGACTCCACTCTATTTTATATCTTACAATGAATTTGTCCTGGAGCTTGGAGCAATGTAAATACTAAAAGCAAAAGTAATTTAGAAGCAGCAAAGGCTTAATTCATTTTACTCTGTATTGAAAAGGTCCACCCAGTTGCCTCATGTGACCCAACTGATACGTTAGGAATTGGTGGCTGTCACAGCTGGCAGGCATATTTGCAGCTCTGGAATTAGGCACACCAATCAGGTAATACTTTCTAATGAAAGGGAACCTAGGTTAATTTTGTTGACTGTTTTATACTACTATGAGACATGTAGGTACATTTCCAGAGCCCTGCATAGGCTTTCGGYGAACAGTGGTGGTGCCAGAGGGTGGTTCAGGAGAGATGTACAATTTCAGTAGGGATTTTATATGTTTATTTTGTGGTGCTCACTTCACACAATTACCTTTGATGGGGTCCCACCAGAGATCAAACTGGTCCCACCTTCCCAGATTTCTACTGTGCAGTAGCCATCACGGCTTACACAAAGCATGGCTAACACAGCAGCGCTCTTTGGTTTTCCTATTTAAAGGCAGACCTGAAGCAAAGGGAGAATATTTAAACATGGCTCAGACTGTAAGCCCACACACAGTTTCTGTTATTTTCACCTACTACATTCAGAACTATTCTTATTTACTATAAATGGCTGAAAAAGTTGCTTGGTTATCACAAGTACACATTAGTACACATTAATCTGAACTCTGCATTACTATATGATTTATTAAAATCATGGACAGGACCAGTACAGGAACCCTGCTTATTTTATTTAAAAAACAGAGTGCTAGAATTTGGAGTAACAGTTTGGACTTAACTCTTGTATCTAATGCAATAAACTAATGCAATAAAGCAGTCAGCTTATGTCAGTTTATCTTGACTTTTTATCTGGTACATTTGCATTTGTAGATGGACATCTGAATTCTGCACGGTGGCAGAGAAATTGTCTCTTTGCTTGTAGATTTGGTACTTTTGCTTGAAGAAACTAGGGCAAGATTAATTATTAGTGGTAACCCTTCCTTTAGGATTCAGCACTAATATTGGGAGCAATATAGAAGGAATAATCGAGACCATTTCTTCCTTGAGGGTGTAGTACAACACTRAAGACAGACAGAAAGAGCCATTCTGAATACAATGAACAAAATGCCCTTAAAACTTCCTTTGGCTCTTGTAATAGATTAAATAGTTTCACAGTGATGAACACTTAAAATTCGGGACAAATCCTCATTCAATACTTTTCCTAGCTTTGATGGAACTGCTCCATTTTTACACCACACAGACTTTTGGTATCAAGGAAGTGTAAAGGAAGCTTTGTCTTTTCTAGTTTAGCTTCGAGGTAGGAACTAAACTGAAGCCTGACATGAAGCCATATTAAAGCAGTCATTGATCTATTTCTGGCATATTAAATTCCTTCAGCTTTTCATGACTAGCATTTWGTCTGGGATTGAGGCAATTGTTCCTCTTAAGTCATTGCCTCTTCAGTGCAGYGCAAGGGAGAATTAGATGCTGAATTCCCATTACAGTTAATTTACCCCCAGTTGCCTTCTTATTCAACAATTTATTTCCCCTGCAGCTTCAGAACACTTTGGTCTATGGCTGTCACACAGTCCTTAGCATCCCTGATGTATTTTTAAATGTCTGTGTGTTTGCTAATGTTTGCTAGAAGATTTACATCTTGTATACAGAATAATACTGATGAGATGTAGCTCTTTAATTGTTGAGACTCTCACTTTTGAATTAATTCTAATTTTAGCAAAAATATTATAGTCAGCTATTGAAGCCAACTCATTTGAAGACATAGCCTGGGACAATGAGTAAATTAGAAAAGATAAAGGACCACGTACGATTTGGTAACTTTGTCAATCCATTGACTCCATTATTATTCTTACTTGTATTTTGGTGGATCCAAAGGTCCCAATCAAGATTAGGGTGCATGGCATYTGGTAATCTAGAAAACTAGTTCTTGCTTCACCTAGATGAAGTACAAAGAGGAGGATGACRGTCAGAAAAGAAAATGGTAACTTAGCCATGGTCAGATGTGGAAACACAAAAGTATCCCAATTCATCAATGCAAGATCTGATCCATAGTTTGCTGAAAAGCAAAYGCAGGAAACTCACAGGCTACAGAAAAAAATTCTAAGGTCCTTAGGTAACTGTTGCAAATAGTGACTAACAGATTTTCCTCTCTCCCCATTTTTCTAGATGGATCTGAGTTACATTAAGAGAATGGGAGAGATGGAAGTCAGTGGTACAGCACTAAAAAAGGCCAATGTGACCCGATCCATTTCAGAAGCAGATAGAAAAACTAAAGCCACACTACAGACCATCAGGGAAACGTCATTTGGAATACCGTGTTCCTTCTTACCCATCAGTGCTCAGGAAAGATCACACCAAACTGGGGCTGCTTCACAAACGGGTCTTTAGTAGCTTATTTCTGCACAAAACCTTTAAAGGGGAGTCACACTAAAACTTCACACCACCAGAAAGGATTCACACTTGTGAGAAGGAGCCCCCAAACTTACATGGTGGAAATCAGCAAAACTGAAATCAGCCGCCATTCTCAAAACTGAGTTAACTTGCTAAAGCAGAGCAATACAGTATCTGTATTTTACTGCACCTTCACGGCTTTCAGCAGTTATACCTACAGTCAAGATGTCTGTACRTTATTTTATCAATTATTAACACTGAACATCAACAGTCCTCTTTGAGAGTGATTTCTGGGCTTTTATTTCAAATGGCCTGACTGATATCAGCACTTGCCATTTTGTTGCCTCAAGGCTCATAAAACCTCTTAACTTTTTCATCATCAGCTTCTCACTGACAATAAATCTCTATCTCTTTGTATACCAAACCCTGGGTATACTACTCAAGTTTAAGGATGTTTTAGGGAATATTTAGGGACAGTTTTCACTTCTTTGATGTGAGTCTGACTCCAATTCCATCACCTTCACCGCAGAATTGCCAATTTACTTCAGGGGGAATTAGATTAAGCCTTGTGAACAATGTTTTATTCAGAAGGCAATATCTGCAAAATAAGGCTTTATTTCACAGGGGTAACGTAGATGTAGATGGGCTGCTTTCTTTCTACGTCGTGCTTTCAAAGGTAATGAATGAATATCACAATTGAATAAGAGCAATTGTACCCAGCCATAACTTCAGGTCGGAGCAGAATGGGAACCTTCATTCCAGACTGGCTTCAATCTTAGCTGGGAACTCTACAGGATCAGAAGACGACACAGAGCTCCACATACTGGTACTATATTTGGTCTGAGTGAACAAAAATTGCCTTAAAATGGTTAGATGAGYGTGTAGGAGATTTATTAGGGATAGGAACAGGCTAATAGCATAATAAATAAAAAGTAAGGTCTACCTGGAAACACGGGACTTCAAGAACTGAGACAATTTACATACTACTCGGAAAATACACTACCTGATTTGCATGTCCTTCGCAAATTAAATGCAAGCATCTTGCCAAGTTGCACTGTGATAGCAATTTAATGGCAGCACAAGGAAAAGAAGCCTTTTTAAAAACATATTGTTATGAAAAAGTATTTCCCTAGAAACACTGGGTCTGGGAATTGTATTATGAAAAGGAAGTTYTTAATTACTTTACTCAAAATACTTCTCTTTTCTTTTCTTTGTACTTCAGTTTTCATCCTAGTCAAGGTTTCAGAAATCTCCAAATTAGTCAGAATTCTACAACTGAAACAGAATTGATTTTAGTCAACAAAAACAKGGAGTTTTCTTTCTTTAGGCTAAGTTTTTTGACCTCATTGCCATGCAGAATTGTACAACTTAAGGAGACATGAAAAGATAGTTCTGTTGAACAGAAAATCCAGGAGAGAGAGAGAGAAAGAGATGGAAAAAAAAAATACTAAATCTTGAATCTGTTCTAGGAACTAACGGCTCATTGCTCCACTGGCCCCATAGTCTTTATACCATGTTCCAGATACAGTGTCAATACTGACAATTACAAAATACTTTTCATACAGCCACATAAAACCCTCAATTACATGGGAGGAGGGAATTTAATTTCTTTTTTCCCCAGTAAATGGGTCACTATTTCTTCAAAGGCTCACAGTTTTGGGCTCTGGATATCAGAAGGTGGGTTTTTTAATTCARTGATTACCTTAACTTTATTGCATCCTAATTCGTATTTGTCTTCTCACTGATTCTTGGTCTTGGAATCATTTCCTTCACACTCTAGATTTAATCATCCTCAATTTAAYACTCCATTGACCTTTATGCAAAGTCAGAAGTATATTACTCTAGAAACACAGAGAGAATGGCCATACTGATGTACTGTATCTTTCTCTAAAATACATGTGACCAGCTCTTCAACAGGTTCAAATAGTTATAGCATAGTAATGCTGACTTATCACACAATTAACAGTGCTATTTTTCATTCACTTAGATTGTGATGTGAAAAGATTTTTTGCAAAGATAACATCTTGGAGAAATTTCTACAAAATGAGAAAGAAAATGGTGCTCTCTTTTTCAGCCACTTCACTGAATTTGGCAGAGAATCTTACCTTTTYCACCTTACCTTTGAGGTCCTGCACACTGAATGCTATAGAAAAGCATAACACAACACAAATATTCTTTAACTTCACACTAACCATTACTGCATTAACTTGTTAGCATATATAAAACATTATGCTTTTTTTTTTTTTTTAATCTCAGCAGAAGAGACTCATCTCTTGCTGGAAAGAGACCTTATGTTCAAGGTAATTTTGCAGTCACCTCATTTTATTTCTCTGGATGTTGGAAGCTTAAGGGAGATACAGTTGGAGAAACCATCCAACAGACACACATTGACATAAATTCATTTAAATTTATAGGGAGACGAAAGAGGAGGGCAAGAAGGATGATCTCTTCAGAACTCCTACTTTTTTTGGGCATGAGTTCCAGGAGTGTAACCCACATGAATATGAGATTTTAATATCTCTGCTGTAAATTTAAAAGGGATCAGTAAGATCCCTGCGGAATTTTACAAGACACTTTGCATGGTTTCTCTGCAAGTAATGCATCAGAGCAAAATACCCATCCTGCCAGCATAATGATTTAACAAGATTCARCCTCCACTTTTAAATATTTGAAAGAAATACACAGGCATTTAATTGGCATAAGAGCGAGTTATATGTTTGTTATCGATTAACATACTTACTAAAGGTCAACTAGTATTTTAAGCACTTTGCAAATACAGTGTGTATTCTAATTATCCTGAAGGACTTGTAATTATTTTGTTAAATGTCAATTAAATGCAAAACCATTTCTTACTGACCTGACACTGTATGCAACTTTCTGTTTTATTGTTCACGTAATTTTCTGACAATTACTTGGCAATTAGATTGACCTCTCATCTAAAACTGCTATACACCATGTTCAATTAAAGTTTAGCTTAAACCCAATAAACAGCAGTCTATCACAACCGTACTTCACATATGAGGTATCATGGGAGAAAAAGGACATTTTCATAGTGCAGAGAGCTTTCTGGCRGTGGCTACACAAAAAGAGTCATTTACAGTGCATAGTAAGAGCTTTCTTGAACCAGCTAATTTAAAGACAATGCCACTTAGTCTCACAAGCCTTTAGATAGCACTCTGTTAGCTAACTGCATACATCTTGAGTGCTCCTTACAGCATTCTCCTTTGATGCACACTATTACCCCAAAGTGGGGTAAATTTACTTCCACCAAACAAGCAGAACTGCACAAATTGGAACCCTGAACCACACCAGTATAGCAAGGGCTGATGGGTAAAGATGTCATGTCCTGTTTACCTCTTCAGCAGCTGAAGTTGTCTGGGAGTCTCCTATAGACTTTCCCAACTCCTCCTTATGCCAGCACTTTGCTTATAAAGCAGTCTGGAAGGAGCAGTGCAGAGTCYCTTCTGCAAGCTCGTCGGTGACTGGAGAAACCCTTTGAGGGGGAAGGTTTTTTCCAGGGACAATCACCATCAGAGCATCAACCTAGATCAATCTAGACCATAGCTATCCAGAATTTCTGGCCTGAAAAATACCAAATGCCCTAGGTTTTCATTCAGTTCATATGAGCTAAAGGCTCTAGGATTTTTAACCAGTCATCCAGYGCTGTTCATCACACTTTTCAAACACAATAGCACAGTGATAACAGCTTGCATGGTGCAGAAGTAGTTGTGATTGTTTACCACAGTAAGATTTTCATTTAAAAATGTGAGTTGTAGTATGGGTTCAGTCACCTTAATGCAAGCCTGGATTTCAGAGGACAAGTAGGTCAAYACATTCTGAAAATGTGGTTTCCTCTAAGGCATCTGAAAACAAGTCAATGGAAATGGAGGCATGCACACATACCACCTGCATGTGAACGGTTTAAGTTGGACAGTTGAGATGTATCAGCATTGCTTTGTATCTTTACAGAGAAGCCCATCTTCAGGATCTTGATGGCACATATACTACAGACRTTTGCAGATCACAAAAAGTATTAATCTAGCAGGGAAACAAACTACCAAACCAATGATACTCTTTAGTCATACTAATGGTCAGCAACTTGAGAGCCTACTGTAAACTAACCAGTTAAAGGTCAAGCACAATTTCCTTMCAACTAGCATTAGCAATAAAAACAGTAAGGAAAGTTGGGGCAGTATGCAGTATATTGTTTTCATTAGAACTTCACTGGGATCAGAAATGTCAATGTCAAAAGGGAGGTTTATGCATGCTAATGAGATTTTTAGCTTTGTTTATCACGCCAAGGCAATTTTCTTTTATAACATCTTGGTTCTGTGTTCAACTTGCCTCAAAGGAGCTGTGTTCATCACTGTCACTTTATAGTTATTGGTCTTAACAATTTGCACTGGAAATAACTGCCCTTCTGCTCTAAATTGCCACTAAGGTGGGCTTGAATTTTTAAATTTTATTCATTTTGGTTAAAATGCAGCCCTTCTGTCTTCTTATCTGAGGGAGGTGGGCAGGCTGCTTTTCAGAAAGGCCTTGGGCTTTGTTTTGATTTTTTTTTAATGTTTTTGTTTTATACGTGCTTGGAGGCTTTTCATATCTGTTCTGCCCATATAATAAGTTATAAATGACAAAAAATATATTATTTTTAAAATTCTTTGAAGATTAGGAAGTACTATAGAAATCCTCACATCTCCTCATTGACTGCTCTTTTCTTTGAAATAGCAAAATCAAGTTCTTATTTCTTCTCACATTCAAAACTTTGCATCATAGCTGTCATTCTGCTCCTGTTTCTTTTTTTATTGCAAAYACTCCTGCTCTAGCTATGACCCTTTGAATTTCTTGTGTGCTTTTCAGAGGAGCCCTCAAGTGATGTTTTTTGAAGTTAGTCTTGAAGACCAACTCTAGGAGATACTTCGCATTTCTTTGCATACCTTCTCTTGAGACTGAACTAGCAAAACATCCTGGGCATCTGTCACAAGCAGCCCCTCAGAGACTGCTTCAGCAGGCACTAGATAATGGGAACACTTCTGGGTTCAGTGGAGCACAGCTCTAGGTTCATCCCCCAAAAGGCGGTCTTGCATCCTAAACTTAGCAAGCTGATGTCAAACTGAGTATTCAAAACCCTGTAAATTAGGTTTCTATCTCATAAATTTCTTAACATAATCTTTTGGGTTTTTTAATCCTTAAGTACAATATCTTAGTTTCTGAACAGTACCCTGAACTTCTGATATTATATTCTAGACTGCAGCTTTCATGGTTATGGACACAAACATACTTAAATGGAARAAAGATAATTGGAGATACAGCTAGAAAAATAGAAAGTCTAGAGTTTCATGTAATTACTTGACCTAGAGGGCAAAATCTGGCAACATGCTTCATATTCCCCTTTTCCTCTCTCTTCCTCCCGCTCCCCTCCTCTCTCACCAAATAATCAGTCTCCTACAAGCACTGGCCTTTGTGCACATGTGCTTCTGCTGCCTTCAAGAAGCTGAAGATCCAACACGATGGTGTCTTCACAATGAAACATTCGACTGAACTATGCAGGAAAGCTTGAGTGGAAGTGAGCRCTACAAAATTACTCCGTTTGGAAACCTCTATCCTGAGCTAAAATCCTGCAAGGTATCATACCCCCTTCCCTCCTCTCCTGCCACTAAAGCCAGCAAACTAAAAATTAAGCATTTATTTTCATTCCCTCTACAGTATAAACAACCCCTAGCTTTGCTCTTTAGTGGATATAATAATAGATCTGTTCTATTTCCTGTTTAATGCCTGAAATCTTGTTTTCATGGCTAATGCAGACATTCAAAGGTGTCTAAAAAACCCCAACAAAAACAAACCCACAAACTTATCCATAAACACACAGAAAAGTGATAACTCAAAGACATTTTTGTATTCAAAAAWTAAAACATTTTTCATTTGCAAACTTAACTGTTTGTGCAGCAGACCTGCTCTTTGTACCACCCTGCAACTAGTAACTTGACACCAGTTGACTAAGTTAGTGGAAAGAATTGCTTTTGCATTTTAGCAGGCAGGGTTAACAGCAACAGGCATGTTATTTTCTGCACCAAGCTTATATCTGAGTTATCCAAGTGTTGCATCTAGAAAGCTAAATTAATGCTTGCTGCATTGGCTGATGGATCTATGTCAGGTCTATGTGCACATTCTCTATCCCCTCTAAATATTAATAGGTTTCTTTTTACTTTTGTCTTTCCAGCATGGCAGGCTTCAWTCTCAGTACTCTTTCAGCTAAAAACCTGTCACTGGAGGTTTGTTTTTTTCACTGATAAACTGTTAACAAAGATTAATGCCTCATACTGCTCATCCATTCATAAAAGCTCTGCTACTATGATTATTTTTTGACCAAAATTGAGACTGAAAGAGTAATTTCCCATTCTTTTGATGACTGTGTTGGCTAGTCACAGACAACAAAGCCAACAAACCATCGAAAGGCATACATTTTCTGCCTTTGCTCTCAGCTACTAATCTAAAGCGAGATTTCCGCACAGGAACAGAATCATAATAATTACTGTAATTGCCACTGCATTGCATGTGGCAAACAATGCTTTGTAGTTGATCAGAAGAGAAATGGTAAAATTGTGTTTGGGAATCTGAGCGCAAGTCAGATGGATGCAAGAAAATAAGGTAAAAAGTCTCCTGTTAGCTTGCTCCAAATGTTTGACAAAAGCCAAAATACACGTTGTCTCAGCTGCAATGGTCTAAACAGTGGCAAGGCTCTGGAGTGTAAAAAGCAACGGAAGGCATTGCTTTCTCAAAATAATTGACTTATTTTTCTGCCATTGCTGTGTCTGATGCCAAAAATTTTCAGAAAGTCTTGGAATTGACTGAGAAAATATGCTGGTGAGTTTTACACATGAGATTATGTTACTTGATTTTGCTCACCAACCKAATTTTTTAAGGGTTATATTATATGTCTGAAAGTATCTTGCAGTTTGTACTAGGGTTAATTGACCTTGCACTGTGGTTATTGAACCCTGTGAATCACATTGCTTTTATTTACTTTAGTTTTTATTTATTAAGTATCTGAGGCTGTATACTGAATCAAATATTAGATGTTATTTCTAAAAACTCCCTCGTTTCTACCAACCTCCATCCCCATCCTTTAAAAGGAAGAAAATGAAAACAAACCCCAGACATCTACCCCTTTATACAATGCTTTCACCTGACCTGTCAAGACTATTTTTTCCAAGTGTTTACTCCCATTCCAATAAGAAGCAATAAACTCCATATACACTCAGCGCCTCAGAGACTTGATTCATTGTAGCCGAAACTGTACTGACACAACGGACAGACGTGCTGCCTTTGACTCCAGGGGGAAGTTGTATTCACATCGCCGGGGCGGGGGGAGATGACTGTACAGTCTCAAGCCGTATTTAGAGTATTTTGGGCCCATCATCTTAATCAGGTGGCACCCAGCTGGGCAACCACTGAAAGCTTTGGCAGTAATTTCATTCACCACATCCCAAATTCAGCCAAGTACTTAATCGTTTGTGTGAGCTCGAGCTGGTGGGAAGTCTCGGACATTTCAAACGGCATGATTTTTGGGCTTCAGGGCAGGTCTGCTTGTAGGGCTTGTCTGGCATGGGGATGCATTTGGGAGCCTCAGCTTTGTTTAAAATTCACAGAAGCGACAGACTTTGCACAGACGCTGGTAGGTCTCAGGAGGAGCAGGACGGGGCACAACACGACGAGAACGCTGCTACTAAGCAGACCTGGATGGCATTTAATTATTAGAGACAAGAGAAAAATACAGGAAAGTAGGGACCCTTTGCCTGCAGGAGAGCGCACTATCCAATGCTACCGACTGAAGTATAAAATCTCAGTAATAAACATTTTACAACTGCTATGTCAAAAACGTTGCCTTGTGGAAATTTCAGTACTGTAATCCTGCGAGGTGAAAGCTGAAAACATGCAGAGAATGAAAATGGAGCCAACTGAAAAGCAAAAAAATGGGAACTCTGAATAAGCTTCCTCAACACCGAAGCGTTTGCAGTGAGAAAGGGAAATATACTTTATCGACTCAACCCCCCTTTCCAAGGTCAGGGAGGGAGGAAAAAAATCATAAACAGAAAACTTTGGATATAATAGCCTGAAACTCTACACTCGCATCTCAGGCTTACCCTCAGGAGTAATTGAATTTCTACAACTAATGCAGGCCTCACAGAAGAGCTGCTGCTCCTGTTACATACTCAAATGGAGGCTATAACCCTCAGGGCCCGAGGCCGGTCTATCGACTGCCTGCAAGCCCCAGAAAAGCAGCTTGTTCCTACAACAGCAGCCTCAGCTACCACCTAGCACAAGCCGGCATCCCTGAAGACTCACCTCTCCCGCAAGGCATCTTCCTTCAGCTTCCCTCTGGAAGTTGTTCTCAATAATAAATGACGGMGTCTGATACCTTCCTAAGACCAACATTTACCACAGAGCCGAGCTCCTCCTTGTTTAATACAAAGCCATTCAATTAAAAAATATATTATCCTAACACGGGAACGGACAAAGAAGAAAAGGAAAGCTGATTTTGAAGCTGCAAAGTTCAAGAGCCAGAAGAACTTACTTTTTCCCCACCTCCGCTGCTGAAGACAACCTTTATGGTCTCCAAAAAGCCACTTAACTTCAAGCTCTTCACCTGTAAAACGTGGTCAGCAAAAGCCTCTCGGTCCATTGCCCGCAGCGCAACACCCTTGGCCAGCGCCCGTCCCGAAGCAAGAGCTGCCACCTCAGCGAATGCCCACCCGGCCGCACACCCTGGCTGCGCCCTCACCGCCCCCAGTCATTTCTCATCACCGCAGGCCACCTTCCCAGGGTGTACTGGCCACAATCAAGTCATTTCCCATGAATTTTCAGTCCTGTTAATGTGCAGTTCTCTCCTTCATGTTATTTTGCCTCCTACACCATCTATTTAGACAGCAATGAAGAGAAGGGGGTGAAACTGAGGGCTTTAATTCTTAAAACCACATCAAACTCCTGTACTACCCTGTTCTGATGCAATATTTATAAAGCAGATGAGACCTGCAATATGGGCTTTTAATTGCTGGAAGTCATCAGGTTTATTGTAATTTAATTTCATTTTTGCCATGATTTTTTAATTGAGTACTTTTTTCTTTTTCTTTTCCTTTTCTTTTCCTTTTTTTTTTTTTTAAGTACTCCATTATAAGCTATTCACAAGTAAATATTTTAAAATTGCTTTTCGTCTTTAAAGGTTGCACTTACTGGCCTGTATTAATTAATCTTTTTCTTTCTTTCTTTCTTTTTTTTTTTTGCGCTTGATGCACATCCGTTTTAATGTCCTTAATGAAAGGAAGTAAAGAACATCATTAATTTTCTCCTTATTCAAATTTACTAGCTTTAGTTATTTTGCAGCAGTCAAGCATAAGGTCAGAGAGTGTTATCTTTATCACAAACCAGTAAACGTACTGGACTCAAAATTCAGATATTACTGTCTGTTTGGAAATTGAAAAACTGAAATTACAATCACAAGCCCYGCATGAAGCAAAGACCTTTTTCTACTTTGCTTTAAAAGCAAAATTTCTCTGCAGTGCTAGAACAACTTCAAAGTAACTCTTAATTTACCTCATTTTGAGGGTTTAAGACTCTGTGTGGTACCTTGCAGCAAAGGTGAATTTCAGCTTCAGCGTGCAGAGACAAACCTGATGTTTAACTTATCGATGCCCCTGAACTGGAACCCTGTCCAGGTACCTCATAAGCATGGAAAAATTTGGATCCAAACCCAAAACTTGGGCCTGTTGGTGATTTAACTAGAACCATTACATTACTGTTTTGTAATGCGATTTGCTGGAAGGATGCATCCAAGAACAATGAAAGACCAAAACCAAAGCAAACCAGTACTACATAGGGAAATGAATCAGCAAGTTAAAAACCCACCAGCGACGGCTTATCTCCTTTCTCCATTTCTCTGTTGCACCATTTATGGGATTTAAACTACCTGCTTAGACAGCTATTCTCAGACATTTCATATGACTTTCTGAATTCCTCAGTCCAACTGCAGATCTATAAACTACATTTGCCTTGTGCCTAAATGCCTTCCTTGTTGATGGCTGCAACCTTGAAACAAAATCACCAAGATCTCTACCTGAGTAAGTGAGAGAACTTCTCTTGTAAATCTTTCAAACGAGTTGATGGTAGAGTGCACCATTAAATCTTGGTTCACATACATTTCAGTTGTCATGCAATACATCTTTTTTTAAAGGAAAGAACGAACGGGTACTTGTGTAATTCTTAATGACTGATGAATCTACTATTGCATGGAAAAAACAATGTCACTTTAGGAAATTACTGAGCACTTCTGCAACAATATCTATTCGTTCTTTGAATTCTCTTCTTGATTTATGTGGTTATTTTCCTTTGTTCTGTTTTTGTTTCTTTTGGGTGAAAAAACATTTTCTGATCCACATACATTTTGTTGTACTTTGTCTGTAAGAGATATCTAGAAAATCAAGTCCACAGACCATGGGCACTCTATGCCATTTTCTCTTATGCAAGCAACATAAATTATTTAACCTCTAATAACATTAAGATTTCACGATGCTTGTATAAGATGAAAAAGTGAAGCCCTTTAGATACTAAATGCTTTATTACAATCTGCAATCTTGTAAGAATGACTGATTTATTTAATGTGCAAATCTAAAGTGTGTGGCAATATAGAGGCAATATATTTAGRGGTAGATTCTGTCAAGTGCTGAGCAGTGGTCCCAGTCTTGATAAAGCCTTATCTTTGAGCATGTGAATAGTTGCACTGATTTTAATGGGGCTTTTAACATGCTTTTAAATGCCTTGGCAAATAAGGATCTCAATTTTCTCTGCCTTGCAAAACCAAGCTAAATAGAAGGTTTATTAATACTTAATACCTGCCTCCCAGATACCCAAGACAATGAAAAGTGTGGATTACAGCAAAGCTATTAAGAAACCAGTCTAAATCTCCTAGCTTCAGTCAGCAGATAAAGAGCACGGTTACAAAGGGTGATATTCCCTATCAAATGCATTCTCTCATAAGGCAGTATCTACTTTCCCCAGTCATTACCACTAATGACTCAAAAGGACTAGGCCACCGGTCACAAAGTGCCATTAAATTGGCAAGGATAGCAGAGTACTTTAGKTAGCACACATCTTACCCAAACAGAAAGGAAGCTATTTTTGGAGAGCTACCAGCGTATTACACCTTGGGCTTTAAAGGATACTTGTGATTAATTTCTACGTCTCAGGAAGAAGAAAATCCACATATCACACTGAGCTCTCATTCAGAAAACAGCCTCAAGTTTCCACTCAAAACACAGCTAGGATGAAAGAGGATTCCACACACACACACCTCATTTTGAGAATAGTCGAGATTTTGAAAAGATGGAGGGGGGAAAAAAAAACCTTATTTTTTGCAAGGTCTCAAAATTCTCATACAGACTGAACGTTTGTAAACCAATAATCACTAGAACGATCAACTGAAACATTTTGCTTAGAAAGTATTGAAGTATTTCATTTCAGTGCTAAATTTTGGCTTCTGTTTGTTGGACAACGTTAACAGAACTTTTCAACTCTTTCAAAAAATTACCAAACACTTGGTATCTGGGGCAACAGCTTCTACTCTGGGTCTAGCAGAGTCACCTGGACTGTGCGACCTGGAACAACGACCTGTCTAGAGCCACCCCAGCATTAGTCTTATATAAGGCAGCATGTGATTTAAAGTCACCACATAGGAACAGAGATTATTTACTCATCCCAGGAAAACTTGACTAGACCATGGAGTCACAACTGGCAACCTGGAATTCTGTCTCATGTCAACTTTCTCCCTCTAAATGTTGAAAAAAGATTGCAAAAATTCTTGAGTTTCATAGTTTTGTGAACTCAGTTAAATGAAACTTAGTTTCATTCAATATCTGAGAGAAGATCTTTCTGCTACTCACTTCAGGCTGCACACTTTTGGAGAACAGGAGCCATCTGCTGTTCCTCCTATCAACCACCTTTGCACGTTTGTAATGAACCGACAAAGTGGGGTCTTGTCCCTAGCTGGACCTTAACACAATCTTCTTTATGATAATAAAGTGGAATCAGGTGAAGTTCCCAAGTCTAGATCAGGTAGGTTCCATCGATTTGGGGCTATCCCAAGAAATTATAGGATATGAGTACAAGATCTCCCTTGTGAGCCAAAGTCCATAGGAAATTTCTTTAAGGGTCAGTGCTCTAGCGAACCAAACTGAACTACTAGAATTATGACCATCACAACGTAAGTGGAACTGCTGTTTTAACAATCACCACAGAAATAACTCTCCTGCAGTGGTTCAGTCAATCCTTTTTGGAGGGCAGGATACCGCAAACAGCAGAACCCTGCGCTGGAGCCACAGCAATTGCTGCCACTCCAGTGGTGGTACGGGAAGACTAAAGATGAAGGCTGCATGTAGAGGCAGCATCCAAAACGCTAACCTTCTGTGTACTAATAACTCTTCCAGTACTGCCAGAGACATAATGCCAGTTGTGCCACCATCTGTGACAGAAACTATTACTAAAGTGAGATATTTTTGGAACATCAGCTTTAAAAAGGGTAACATTCCTGTCTCAGTGTGATGACATGGATCCTATAAAACAGAGCAGCACAAACAGGAAGATGACCTGTAATAATAGATCAAGTTACCTTGCTAAGGACAGATTTTATTTTGACTAAAATTACAAAGGAGAACAATCCACGTTTTAAGTTATTTTATAAACAAATTTAGAGTTTTTAAGTCTTCACAGTTCCTTTTTTCTGTTTTGGAAAGGAAGACGACTAATTCATCTTTCAAATAACTGCAGACTTACTGCAAGTATCACAGCACTGAACTTGAGATCAAGGCAAGCTAATAGAAAAAGACCTTGCTGAGTAGCTAGAATTAAAAATTGATCTCACTTCTGATTAGGTTTTAGATTCAGTTTTCTAATTTGGAACCGTATCTACAGCTTTGAAGCCTGGGAGTCCTGAATGGAATTCCAGATTTGCAGAACAATTTTAATGGAATTGAAGTCCTACATTTTAGGAAAGATAGAATATTAATACTGTAAAACCAGAAAGCCCTTCAAGATCTCAGAAGTATGGAGCAGGCACTGCAAGCAACATTCTGCCATAGTGAGTGTACCCAAAAAAAGAAGAAAATCAATGATCAGATCTGGACAAGGAGTTTAGCTCTGCAAGATTTATGTCTAAAGCTTCCCATGAGTTTAATTAGAAACAAAGGAGGAATATCCTTGCATGGTCGCATACAAGCTTAACACCAACAAGGGATCCTGGCAAGTAAGCTTTGGAAAACTCCTGCGGACAAATTTGTTTGCTAGACTAACTATAAACTCTATGTTTCTGTTTTCCTATTTGTAAAAAAAAGCAATGCATTTCTAGAGCTACTTGTAAAATCAGTGTATAAAAGTCAGGTATTTTTTATATTTTTGGCAATTCAAAATGCAGGAGCAAAAGTCCGTAAGACAAATTAGAGATTAATGCACCTTAGAAGTGAATTTTCAGCTATAACATAACTGCAAAAGTTGTCATGCACGTCAATGAGAAACGTGCCACAATTTCAATCTATTATGTTGGTTTTATAACTTCCATTTAACGTGCCTTATGAGAATTCCAAAAAAACCCTTTACTCCTTCATTTTACTTTTATTCATATATAATTCCCCAATTATTCCCTGAATTTGAACTGCAAATTAAATTCTCATTTCAAGTAGGCAGTACAGTATGATGAGACTGGCCATAGGCTATTTGAAATGCAGGACAACTGTGGCTTCACTAGAAAAAAAAATTAAAAAGCACATACAGCAAATTTTAACCATGTATCTAGGTTTTTGTTTGGTGGCTTTTTTTTTTTTTTTTAATACATACAGCTCTTATTACTGCAATACTTGAAGGCCTGATAATTAGCAGAATTTTTTGCCTCTGGATCACCTCTGCAAAATAAGGATGAACTTTCCCCCCTGTGTTAGAATAACAACGAGCACCCAGGAATACCTTTCCTCCTTATTTTACTGATAGAGATATAAAGAACTGAGAAGATAAATGACTTATGCAAGTTATTCAGCAAGTCTGCAGCTAAGCTGCGAATGAATGCCAGATTGCTATATGCCTTTACAGTGCTCTACTAATTAGGTCATCCTTTTTGTTTGTGCTGTTATAGGGTGTATTATTACTTTTTAATCAGTGCTTCACCCTGTTGAAACCCCTTTCTCAGGAGGCCCCAAACACCACAATAAAACAACCTCAATCAGAAAGCCTGATTCTCAGTGCTTATAATACTGTAATACTATTTTTTTCCAGTTGCGACCTTTCTTGATTAGCTCACAATTCTATGCAAACTCTCAAATACTGCAGGAAGTATTAGGAGAAATATAATTTTTCAGGCTCATATGCCTTCTTGAGACCTCTGATTTGGGGCAGACTTTACCAACCACAATATAAAATGCTTTATCACAGAGATTATAGCGAGTAGATTTGAAAATGAAGAGGTTCTAACATAAAACTTGCATTCTGGTGGCAGACCAACGGGAAAAAGGAAGAAGTGAAAGATTAAGGAGTGAAGGGAGGAGGACCCTTTTAAAAATTATGGAAGTGTGGAATGAGAATATAATCCAGCAATGTGCCCTTGCAGCAAGACCAACAGTATCCCAGGCTGCATTAGGCAGAGCCTTGCCAGCAGGTCGAGGGAGGCGATCCTTCCCCTCTGCTCAGCTCTGGTGAGGCCACAGCTGGAGTGCCAGGTCCAGTGCTGGGCTCCCCAGTACAAGAGAGACACGGGCATACTGGAGCAAGTCCAGTGAGCGGCCACAAGCATGATTAAGGGACTGGAGCATCTGTCATATGAGGAGAGGCTGAGAGCTGGGACTGTTCAGCCTCTAGAAGAGGCTCGGGGGGATCTTATCAATGTATATAAATATCTGATGGGGGAGGAGGAAGAAGGGGCCAAAGGAGACAGAGCCAGAATCCTCTTAGCGGTATTCAGTGAAAGGACAAGAGACAATGAGTAGAAACATAAGAAAATCCTCGTGCTGTGAGCATGGTCAAACTCTGGAACAGGYTGCCCAGAGAGGCTGTGGAGTCTCCATCCTTGAGATATTCAAAAGCCGACTGGACAAAGTCCTGAGCAACCTGCTCCAGTTGACCCTGCTCCAAGCAGGGGGGGTCAGACTAGATGATCTCCAGTGGTTCCTGCCAACCTCAACGATTTTATTAAAAGACATTTAGTAAAATTCTAAGATCTGTATGTTATGAAGGACATTAGGGATAGAAGTAATATATTCTTCAATTCAGATGGGACCTTTAATCCAAAGGTGCTTTACAAACAGTGCAAAGTATGAAACACTTCATAAACTACTGAAATACAGCCAACTCTGGGGTAAAACATGGGACCGTTTAATAGTTTCCAGCAAACAAAAAACAACAGGAGCCAAAGAATGCCATATGCAACTGAAACTACAGGGGGAATTAGGTATGAAGAATGTAATTATCCACGCTGGACACTAGCCAGAACTATAAGTAATCAAAAAGTCGGTAAAAGACCAGAACAAATTGATCTCATTACTTTTGCATTACTCAGATCTTCTTCCAAATGGAAAACTCTTTCCCGAGTCTACTGGACTGATGCTTGTATGTGCACACAGGCGTGTTCAAAAAGACTTCAACATGAGTTAAAAATACAAGAAGCTCATGACATCCCTGGGCAGAGTGTCAGCCTGGATCGTACCTCTCATTCAAGACTCATTAAAATCCACTCGGATTTAAATCTATCCCTCCTGAGATCAGTAGGATTTTCACTTCAGCGGAGTTAGGTCTTAATTTCTAAGACTTGGTAGTGAAATGGGAACAGTTAATCCCAAAATAAAGGTGCATCAGGTAAGCCACTTAATGAATGTCATTCAAGTTTCTGTGTAACACCAGAACTTTGCACGCAATGTCATGAATATGTACAAAAACATTACAAAATGTGATCCTAGGAAGATATAACCTAAGTTAGGCTAGTAGATACCAAAGACAAAGGTGAGGGCAAGTAGGAAGCAAGAAAGAAAGGCATGGTAATAGGAGGGAGAAAGGGACCAAATTTAAGTGTGATTGTGCTTGGTTCCCAACTGTAAGGAACAATTTGGAAAGTAGCTCCAAAATCAAAACAAAAAGAATGGTAAGTAGGGTACTGAAAAGAAGAGAGCGAGAAGGACATGTTTAAAATATGAATAGAGGACAGGAGTCTAAACAAGGAATTTCAAGATGAAGGAAAAGGAAAGGTGGTGGGGAAGAAGAAAACGCTGCAAATAGTCTTTCAAAAGTCAGATTCTGGATGCCAGTATTGTTCCAGAGCATCATGTCCTCAAGAAAACACACATGCAGTATCCAGGGAATCTTTTTCTTCAAATAAATATCATTTTTCCTTTTTCAAATACGACAAGTCACATTATGTAACATAAAAAGCATTCATTACAGAAGATCACAACTCTTCAAGGACAAAAATACTTTCAGATAGGACTGATCTTTTATCCATTATCAGACTTCTAGTAATGAATAGCGTATTACTTTAGCACTGAAACCTTGTATCTGACAAACAGCTAGCATTGTGCTACAAGGCGAGGTAATAAATGGAAAATAGACAGGTTTTGGTAAGAAAAGGAGGCAAATGATATAAATAGTGATTTGTTTCTCAAATAAGTACATGAATGCATTAGTTCTGAAGTAGCATTTGGGAGGGAGAAAACTTTTGGGACTAGATGGATTTTTTTATGTTACTTCTTTCACATCATATTAGTGAAGAATTTTTCAATAAACACAAATGTGAATCTCTGATAGCAAGAGTGGAAAGGAGCACACATCTCCGTCTCCCACAGTGAAAGCTATAACAAATACCAGTGCTTTTGGGATTCTGCACACAGGTCTTGAGACTGGGTTTTTTAGGTTTTTAGGAATGAGAATTACATGGCTTGTTAGCGCCTGCAAAGAACCCATCACTCGTTTGTTAAAGACCAAAAGGGCCAAACAGTAGGACATGGTTCACCTTCTGGCTTACCACAAATGAATACAAGTACGTGCTCACCCGTGCAGAAAGCCCAAGAGCTTGCTGCTGAAGAAGAATATGGGTCTGATGCTCAGCTGGTGATTGTAATACCTCCATTTCTATCAGAGGTGTGTTACATCAGTAAGATGTATTTTAAAGTGAGAATTACACTCCCTTCTTAAAAAGCTATGTGAAAAAGAAATTACTATTTGCATAAACTATGCCAATAATTAATTACTCTCACTGTTAAAAAGCTAGCCTTTTATTTCCAATTTGAATGCTTCTAACTCTCGTTTTCAGGCACAGGATCATGTTATGCCACTGCTGGCTAAATGAGAGTGTCTCTGAGTGGAGTAAACATTGTTAACCAGCAGTTCCCGGGCGCCTGGGGGCATGTGTGCATTGCGCTCAGCGCAGCGTGCGTAGGCAGAGCTGCACGAACTTCAAATGAATCAGCTCAGGAAACAACAGCAACCACAACAGGGGGCTGAGCAGGGGTTGAACAAGCGCTCCAGGAGCTCAGCACGCAGGCTGGAGGAGGCAGCCACGAGGAGCTTGGCGCTGATACGCTTCCCCTGTTAGCCAGATTGAAGCGGATCTGGGCACTGGCCCTGGGGAGGCAATCACATCTCCAAGTTTCAGTGCAGTCTTATCCCAAGAGGGCTAGGCACCCACATTTCATTGGCTTTAAAGTCACTGTTGAGAACGCAAGCCACACAGAAAATCACCCTGCTAGTGATTTATCTAAAGCAGTCACATCTGTCTCACACAGAACCACCAGCACCCATTCTGGCTATGTGACATTTTAGTAACCTAGAGTTACGCCAGCAGGGAGCCACAGAAGGAAAAAGCACCGGACAGCATCTTCAGGGAGGGAATAGTTTCTGTTTTGCCATATTGCTGTATATGGAGCAACTCCCGGTGCTGTGTAAAAAGGCTCAGTAAGGGAAGGACGTATCGATCCCTCCTCAACCCCAAGCTGACTTGACTATCTAAAAGATTTTGGCCAGTGGGTCCATACTGTGACACACCGAGAGTCAACAGCTGACTGTTTCCTCGCACCACCCTGCACAGAGGGATGAGACACAACTTGCCCTGCACCCACTGCTTGAGTTCTCCTCATTCCTGCTATAAAATGGGGGGTTCCCTGCTCACCAGGGGTCCTCCACCAGCCCAGGGCACAGCTGGATCCCTTGTAAAAACAGCTGCATCCTGTCTTTTCTCTGCTTTTTGAAGCATGGCCCTTTACTTGAYCGAAAGCTTTAATTTGGCTCTGTGCATGTGTGCGTGCATAGACAGATACTTTTATGCATGTGTGTGTTCTGCAGGACACACATATTCTCTATCCCAGACAAATCTATGTTCTCTCTGAACATCACCAAAAGTATGTTCCACAATATTATTAGATCCATAACACTTAGATGGGTGTTGACACACTGAGCTCATTCACAGTCCCTGCAATCTCACCGAAGCTAATGGCGTTACCCACAACGCATGGACAAATTGGGCCTCCCCTGAGCGCTGGCAATTGTCTCGTGTAGTACAAGCACCCGGCCACTCCAGATTTATGTAAAAGAAAAAAAAACAAAAACTACCTAGTTTACTAAGAAGAAAGCAAAGTAGAAGACAAAGCGTAAAAGGAAAAGAATGTGAAATTAAAAATAAATAAAAAAGAAAATCGATCATTCCTCCTTTATGCCATTCCATTTATTGATTTCAGCTTTCCTGCTAAAATAGCACAGCAATAGGATTGTTAGAAAAAAAACATAGGTTGATGAAATAAAACTAGATTTTAAAAGATTTGGTTGATAAAATAGATTAGGTAAACTAGACAGATAAATCAATAGTTAGATGACTGTAAGTCAGATACCAGATCTACTGTCTTGGGGATCCAGTGAGCTTTTTCTAGCAGAAGTTGAATTCACCTTGGAGATTTCTCAGAAGCTGTCACAGCTGATAAAATTAAGTTCTATTCACTACTATTGTTGGACACCCCCTCAGCCCCCCCGCAGTGCCTTAATGATCATCCTTTGAAAGAATATACTTCAATACAAAAACATGCTGACAAATATCACACATCATTTCCATAACTATGGGCCAGAGTTAAAGGTTTTGTGGGGAAATAACCATTTCTCTGATCAGAAAAATGCATCAGATTTCTTGCTCCTACCACAGGTCACTAGAGATAATTTAGTTTTATTGTCCCTTTCAAACAAAATTCCTGACTTGCTTCTCAAATGAGCTTATTCTTTGGTGATACATAGCCAGCTCAGTAATACAGTAGCCCTCCTCCCAGTCCCCAGCATGCAGCTGGGGCAAGCTGCAGTCTGGCCGGGGTACCACAGTGCTCCAGCTCTCCTTAACTGCTAGAACAGGTCCCTGAATCTACAAGCTGCATCTTAGGGGGCTTTGAACCTKCCCTAGGCTGCTTTGGGGGCAGAATTGATGACTTTCTCACACTGACAGAATGTAAATTCTCCTTTTCTGGGTCATATAAAGAATGCATTCAGGCCAGCTGCAAGGATTGGATTCAGACCAATGTACTTATGGGGCTGCATTAAGATTTATGATGTCCCTTAACCAATCATTTTCTAGGTTTTATGTTCTTGAGGTCCGTAAATGATGCAGCAGATAAGCATACTGCAATCACTTACCAACCTAACTGATTTTTAAAATGAAGGTCTCCAGCTTTGGAAAAGAGAATATCTGCACATGCTTTCATTGTAGAAAGAAACATGTATTCTGTGTCTGCAATGAAAAGAAACATCTTTCAGTAAAAGAGTGTTCCAGTGGATCAATTCATTTCCAAATGCGCTGTATGAACTACTAGCTAGACAACCCTGCCAACAAGAGGACACCTGCAGCTCAAAAGGTTTCCCTTTTGTTATCCAGTTGTTGAAGAACGCTAGGTGCAATGCCCACGCTCCCGGAAAAAGACTTCAAAGGTGATACAAAATGACTGATGCTTACTTTCCCAGAAAATCTGTTTGCAGTCACTGTGAAGAAACATACTACAGATCATGCCCTGTACATCATTTCCAAAGGATAGCTTAACTTCCTTATTTTGGATTCAAGTCATGGCCATTCTGGAGAATTTACCTGCTTTACACCCTGGGACCTCTCATCAAATCTTACTTTGTTTCTGCTTGTGACTTTACAAATATGTGATGAACATCATCATTTCTGCTGCATCCAAATAAAAACACTGCTCTAAAATACATTATCACTAATATAGTGTATTACCCACCTTGTGTCCCAAGTCTATTTTTTAAAATGATTTATGGACAAAAATTGACATGCATAATTAACCTAATTTGAGTATTTCATGGTAAATGTTATTATAGAACTCTGCTCTAAATTAAACAAAATTAAATACTGATAAAAATTTACTATCCTGCAGTCCCCAAATGAGTCTATGGTTTAACAGAAGATATCATGTAAAAACCATTAGTTTAAAACTGAACAAGTCTCATTCTTGCACTATTAATTTTAGTCCTTTAGTTTTATCCTTCAGGTTTTTGCAGATTATGCTTAATTAACTTTTTATGATAGTATTTAAATTAGCTATACTTTATGTGATAAGAATACCTTGACAGCTATATGTCTCTAATTTGACCTGCATGATTTAATTTCTGAAAGTTCTCCTTAGTCCTGACGTCTGTTCGCGTTCTTTCTCCCCTGTCCTGGCTTCCTCCAAGCCAAACATTTTCCTCTCATGCCTCTGGTGCTCTAGGAAGGCAGACAGCTACAAATCTTCAGCTCCAATAATGCCAATACATATTTATTTGGATTTTAAGTGGCATTAGAAGAAATTTACTCTGAAGAAGCTCAGACAGAAACACTTACAAAAAACTGCTATATAAAACATATGTTTAGCTTTACCATAAATCACACTATCGTGAACAGAGAATACCCTGGATTTTACCCTTCTGAGTGGCGACGGAGGCTTAGGTGCACTCATGGACCACAGCTTTGGTCATGGAGCACACAGAGAGGAACAACACCCTTCAAAGCACACAAAAGTAATGAGGCAGAGCTTCTATTCACACGTCATATTTGTTCAGCCCACGCAACAGCAAGATTTTCCAAGAGAGCTCAGCTACCTTTTACCTCCTCAACAGAAGGAACCATTTCAACATCAAAAAATAAAAACAGATCCAACTCTGGGTGACCAAACCCCTAATGTTAACAACATTGCTACCTAAGAGAAATGCAAAAGTTGTTTGGACAGTGGTAAACAACGGACAGAGCTCTGCAGAAGCTGACCTTGCCTATGAACATTTCAGCGCAATAAGACATTTATGTGGACATTGCATCCTTTTATCAGCTGGATCAAAAGAATATAGTGCCATCCAATCCATTTCTTTACCTGAAGTACCACTAGAAGGGACGGAAGGAAAGCCTTTTCAAGTGGATCCTCATCAGGGAGTTTGGACACAGCTGCGGGTCTGCAGAAGGTTCAGGTGCCCTCCTATTTACAGCAGGAAGTTTCGCCACATGCAATCCTGCCCATTTTATGGAATCCTGAAATATAATAGCAGAAAATTGCAAAAGGGTTAAAAATCATAAATCACACATCCTATAATAAAACAGATTCTTTAGTCTTAAAATGGAACAAATACTGAGGGTCAAATTATTTTTGTCATTGTTAGTGAAGACTATAAAAATTTCTCAGAAACAAATTGAATTGATGCTTGTTTTCCACCAACAGCCTCCATGTGCTTAGACCCATAGTATTCTTAATGAAATTTTAAATTATGACAGTAATGTCTTTGAATATTCTCAAAGCTTAATATTATAAAATAATGCTATAATGGCTTGTCAAAATAACCTGATTAGTAGTACTTATGATAAGGACATCAGTTAGRGAATTATAATAGAAATGACCAGAAATCCCAACTCATCTTTTTCTAGTTAGAATCATTACATGACCCTTAACACATCTAATTTGGTTACTGACCAGTTCTTTTACACATAGCAGTCTCATGACTCTGTCAGCTCCAAGTCTAGAACCTAGCAGAGGCATTGAAAAGCCAAAGTAATTTGCAGTTTCAGATTTATAGTGATGAAGTACAGTTCAGTCTATCAATGATCACTCTTTTGAGATGAAGTAGGTAAACTGTATCCCAGTCCCTGTCCTAGACATCACCACCTTTTTTGGTGATCGGTGCCATCTTGTCTCTCCTCCCAGAACTTTAAAAGCCAATTCAGAAAAGAAAAAATGCAAAAGACTTTCTCTCAAGACTACTGAAAGCTTCTAATGGTTCAAAAGATCTAATTTGTAAAACGAATTATCCCTCTCAGCAAATTCCTGTTATGAAATTTCTGTCTGGGAAAAAATTCTAGAGACTCAAATAGTTTGGATTAAACATCTGCAGCAGTCTGTGCTTATCTTAGCTTTAAACTTTTGGGAGTTTACTCAGAATAATAATCAGAGATGAATTTAGGTTATCACAGCTTAAAGAGACCTACACTGCTCAAAGCATGCTGATACATCAGAGAGGAGAAAAAAAAGTATCTCTCTCTAGTGTTCAAATGAAACAGAGGAAAAAGCTGTATAAACATTAATTTATTTTCTCTGTTTCAAGATTACAGATGGGAAGAGAAAATGACATAAATTTATGGACATTCTCAGGGTATTTCAAATAGACAAAAAGCATTTAAAATATGTGTACAAAATATTAGAGGGATGAAATTTTGATTCTGAGAAGTCATTAAGTCCTTATTTGGCTTCACTTAGAGAGACTGCTCAATAATTAGTGGAATTTTTATATTCAGGAGGCAACGCGGAAGACATTGATGATACAAAAATGACCACAGAGCACAGACTATGAAATAACCAAAACAAAAAAAAATCTGTGCAGATTTTATGGGACAGATAGTATTTCATTTGTAGTTTTACATCATGTCACATTTATGATTCCTAAAATGTTCAAAGCAAATGAGCAATATCCACAGTAATTTCAAAACGTTCAGATTAATAGCTGTTGAAGTAGATGAGTTTATTAGTAAAAAAGTTAAAATATGTGCAGACAGTAGATCCGGGAAAATACAACGGATCGAAAAGGAAAAGCAGTGAAAAGTCCCAAAGCACATACTGTTGAGATGTAAAAAACAGCTGACTTTTTTGCAAAAGAGTCTTTCCAGCACTCCAGAAGTACGTATGCAAACAGGGTGTCCAAAGCTTGCTCCTGCCTGGAGACGGCACAAAATCCACCCGCTCCCGCTGTCCATGGCAGGCCAGGCTCGAAACTAAAGAGTCCTGTTCCACAATAGCACCTGCGCTCTAGCCTAGAGAAAAACCTCTAAACCTTTCAGGCTAGATATGACTTTTGATAATGCAACCATGCAGGATTTATGGTTTTTTAAAAACATACTAATGGAAGCTGTTCGGACTTCTCAATTAAGTCTGCTCCTTTCCCAAAGCGTAGTCTGGGCCAGCTCTCCTGTTCCTCAAGTTAGTTCATCCCCTGTTGGTAATTCAAGAGACATCTCGATTCTTCTCTCCCKTCACTCATATTATTAATATATTTCTTATTCATCAGCTGGACTGGTAGTGAATCCACACAGCATGTTGCCTTTTCACATTCATATAAAGGTAGCGCTTTTTTAATGTATAAAACTCAATAAAACGGGACCAGTCACAGTAATGTGCCAGTCGATCAACCTGTATTTTTTGTTCCACCTGACAAAAAAGCACAACCTGGGAGGCAAGGTGACAAAGACCAGCTTGTGACACTACATAGCATTCTGCGAGGGCTATAACCCATTATAAACTCGAAGAGTGTTAGCATGAAATAAAAAATAGGCATGAGGTGGAAGAATTGCTAATATGCGCCTGGAAGCTAAAAAATATCATGTAAAACTTTAGATTCCCCAAAAGAGAATAGATGGCAGAGGAGCATGACATCTTCTGTCTGTTCACTGACAATTTCTGACCAACACAAAGACAAAAACCCTCCTTTTCCCTTTCCCCCCATTGTATTTCTCTTCCCTTTTTATCTCCGTTTCCTCTGCAGTGAGTTGGGCAGCACTTCCCACTCTGTAGGCAGTCTACATTAAGTGCAGAGAAAAAGCTAGCTAATCTATCAATTAAAGAAATTGCCTCCCCTCCGCCTCCCTCGTCCACTCCACAAGCTTCAGACAGAGCCTTCAAGCTCTTCCCGTTTACAGGAGCAAACACTCCACCTATAAAACTATCGTTATCAAACGAGGAGAGACTGGCTTTGCTCGTTTGTGTTAATTACCAGAGCTTCTGACAAAGGCACATTTTGCCCCTCTCAAAAATGTTTGCTTTTAAGTTTCGAGAAAGAAAACAAGAAAAAAAATTACAAGCGCACATTAATACGCAAAGGCAATTGCTTCATGCAGCACAGGGTGAATAGACAACGCTTAGACCTTTCATTGAAGCTGCAGTCACTGGCAAATAGTATTACACGCTCAAAGCAAACACGTTAAAAACATTTGTACAGAATGCCACAAGAGATTATAGCACTTCTGCAGATTGATATTTTTCCCTCAAAGGAAAAAAATTACCAACCTATCAGCACAGTTTAATCTAAAGCCCAAAACAAAACGTTAGCTAGGAATTGTTTATTATAGTTTGGAAAATTCACTTTGGCATGCAAGAGCTCCTTAGTTCAGTGACATCCCTCCCCAGATCCTGGTGCTACCCAGCAGTAGAAACGGCTGGAGGCCTCCAGTGAAGATGATGTCTCCTGAGGGAACGTGCCAACCCAGAGAACAGTGACTCTCCTTTACTCAAGAGCTCTGTCTAATCCTCTGTCTGTACACAGACACATAATCTTGTTGTTTGCCTCATCTCTTCATGACTATCTCACGCATTTTAGCCATGTGCCTATTTTATACGTGCATGGGTGTGTGTGTATGAATGCACAATGTGTATGAATGCGTGTGTGCATATTTATACATACACCTATGTATGAGTACACGTATGGACACCCTACACACATAAGTGCAAAGCTAAAATGCTTTGACAGTCATAAGGAAGAGATGAGCTAACAGCAGGATCACCAAGTGTATCACACATCAAACAGTAAACACTGGAAATATAACAAAACTGTGCCCTTTATTTTCCTCTATCAACAAAACCTATTGATGGATGTTATCACAAGTCCCAAGAGATAAGATGTCTCATGCCTTCGGGGACTTGCTGGGAAGATATCTGGAGTGCACTCCACTTACATGTCTAGACCACAGAACAGTTGAAAGTCCTGTGGTTAACTGTGAGACACTTAGACACAAGAAAAAAATCAGATGTTCGATAAGACAAATATTTTCTGTTTCATCGGCACTGCAAAGAAAATATTCCTCCCAGCTAGAAAATACTTAGGTAAATCATTCTGCAGAAATATCTTCTTACATTAATATGTCTTATAACTTTTGTTACTTTTATATAAACTTTTCCGAAAATCAAAACAGCTTGGAAGAAGAAAGAAAAGCCACATTAAGAATACCCTGCTTGGGCCGAAACACCATTTGACAGTTCTCCCTTGGCAGGGTGTGTGCGAAAACAGACAACCAACAGACTTAAAGTTTACGCTTTAAAAGATTAAGAAGTAAAACAAATACTATCATGAACTGACTTTCATGACTTAGCTAGAGCTGGTGTCCTTTGCTAATTTTAGGGTTTCTGGAAGAATCAAGCTTTCAGCAAGGTGATGGATATTAATCATAATCATTATTATTTAAGATAACATCAAAGTCACGGATAGGCATTTTGGAAGCCAGTATGATTTATTACTTTGACAACACGGTACTTGCCAGACCTAAACGTCATCTTCCAGCAAGTCAGAGCTGCAGCTAGATTGGCTGTTGAACAGCCTGCAATAAAGTCAACATTAGAAATAGATTTTCCTGTTCTTTTTATAACTTTCTTTGCGAAAGCTTTCCTTTAAGATCAAGGGTGAAAATTCTTCCAGCCAGATAAATGCCAAGAATTAATCTGCATTTCAAGAAATGTTATTCATTTCAAGAGAATTTATCACAGAGAAAGGCATGCAGAACAAAGGAGAATCTAGCCTAAAATGTCAGTCTGCTTTTGTTTTTCATCTCCAGGCCACAGGCCCCATTTCCCAGTTCTAACGAGAACATGCCACTTCCTATTGTGATTTCTCTGCAGAAACGACTTCTTACGATTCTCATCCGCCTTTCAGCTCCCTCCAGAACAGGTTTAGAGAAGCCAGAATCCCGGGACTGTCATCTCTGCCAAGCTGATTGTGTTTTGAGACTATAGATAAGTTACTGCAGCTAACGTAATCAAAATATACTTTCTTGCAGTTTGTTTGTGACCAAGGATTGTTTGCAATGCCAAACAGAACAGTCAGACCAAAATCAGAATTGAATAAAGCACAGCAATATGCTGCACTGTTTCACTTATTTCCCTTAACTAAGCACGCTGGTAATGTAATTTAAATACAAAGCAAGTTCATGCACGTAGCACCCAAGAGAAGTTTTCTGCACAGATAATACTAGGAGAAAATCCTGTCATACTCTGAAAGACAGTAACAATTATCGCGCTCTCACAAACAGCCGAGCAGAAAGTTCTTCACCCAACGAGCCTGCTACTAAGTGGGTTTGACGTTACAGAGATGACAATTATTTTAATACTTGTCAGCAGATGCTGCTTGCCACCTTTGCTACAGAAACTCCTTCCAAATAAAACATTACAGAAGGATCCTGTCAGTCAAAGACCAGAAGCGGGTCACRATTATTCCTTGCAAACCAGACCAATAAATGTGCTAGAGAACGAACAAGTGAATGAGTGAATGAATGAATGAATGAAAGCATTCTGTTCAAGGCAAGACATAATTAAATATCCACTTTCAAACGCTGTTTCTGGCTAAATACTTCTCTTTGGCCATAATTTCTGAATGGCTTATTTTCTGAGGCCATGGAAACCACTATTCCAGCGTTAATACCGCCCTGGTCAGGCAAACCAGGCGTGCACCACGCTGGTAACATTCAGCAGCCCTGACACTGTGTCTGCAAACACACACAGTGTCTCTGTGCGGCAGCGTTTTTTCTTCAATGTAGATGACTCAAGGGGACTAATACACCATATATAAAAGTATATTAACTGCCTCATTTAAAAGGAAGTTGCAAGAAAACCTAAGGGTCTGTTCCAGACACATTCTTTTAAACACATCTGAATCTAAAATTCAGGTCCCCACAGTGCAATGCTCTTTACATAATAACTAACATGTTCATGCAGGATGCTCTGCCAGGAATGCAAACCCAGAACTGCTGCAGCAGGAAGAACAGTATCTGTTAGAACAACTGGCACAGCAGGACTTCCAGCAATCAACAACCTTTACACTTTACATATCCCCGTGTCTTTTTGCAGCAATTCAGTTTCTGTAAATACTATAGCAAACATCAACCAGCCCACAAATATTTGTATTCTGATCTCTCTATCTTTCATAACCACAATGAATAAACAGTTCCTGCAATACCAAAGTCAAACCTTACTGTATTTGCTGGAGAAATTTCAAACGCACTGTCTGAAAGCTGGAGAAGTCAAGCTTAGTCTTGTCTCTCTATCGGACAGCTTTTGAATCCCTGAGCCAGGAAGAGGTTATCTTCTGAGTATCTGCAACTGTCACAGTCGTAAGTCAATGCTACCTATTGGAGATTGAAAATTCTGGCAAAAAAGCACACTGTGCTTCTACATAAAAAAGCCTTCTAAGCGTGGCTGCAAATCCACTTACAAATAAGCAAAGATGCCAGCATTAGATAACCAGGCTTAAATAAAATAAATAAATAAAGAGCCTTCAAAGCACAACTAAAGTGGGTGACRGTAATATGAAATAAACTGTGCGTGCAAGTATATTTACTAAGTAACAGATTGCTATAGCATTGCTGTACTGGTCTATGAAAACCGTATGAGAATCGGCACTACAGAATTTATCAGCTGTTGAGAAGAAATGACTCTAAACTGCATTTTAAGAGGTGCTGTGCATAAGCTATCCAGGCTCACGCCACCCTCGCCTCCCTGGCACACCTGACTGAAGCACTGCCCAGAAACCGCAGAGGGTTTTGACAGCCCTTGCTTTAGGAGGTGGCTATAGAAAAGGGCCTCGAGAGGGAAGTTTTTTGCCCGAATAGAGGGAGACCCTCCATGGTCAATGCTTGTCTTCTAGGATCTTACACTGCACTCTGGTCCTTTTATACAGGGGGAATTAGCTGGAGAGGATTTACATCAAGAGGGTAGTGCGGCTGTGGAAAAGGTCGGCAGGAGAGGTTGCAGAAACTACATCTCTGAAGGTTTTTAAGGCTCAGTCAGAAATGGCAAGGCTGATCTACTTTAGGGTTGGCAACAAGCCCACTTCAAGCACTAGGTTGGACTACAGACCTTCAGAAGTTCCTTCCAATCAACATTTCTATGATTAAAAGATACTTCATTTTGTTATTGGTTGAGCTAATGAAGCTGACTGAGGGCCACATTTTTTCTCTGCTATTTTCAAACTGTTTTCACTACATATGTAACTGTCTGCAAACCTTGTGATAATGTCCCATAAATGTGGAATTGAAGTTGTTCCCATTTCTTACACCAATATCCTCTTCTAACAGCTGCCAAGTCAGAGTCTACTGTACATAAAAATGGACTGAGAGAAATCACAAATACAGCATGTAAATTCAAGCATTCACAAACCTTCAATATATTCATACAGACCTCTGGCTTGCGACCGAAACAATCTAAATACCAAACAACGTGAAGTGCTGCATATTCTCCCAGAATGGGACACACTCCAGAATATTTCACTTCCTGGCTATGGGACAAAAAAGTATCACTGATGTAAACAAAAAGAGAAGATTACTTCTAATGTTGCTTACTAAAGACTTCCGGGAGAAAAAAGAAAGAAAATCTGAACTTATTGTCAGAAACAGACCTTTGATTTGTTAAAGCAGATAAGGATCAAAGTATAGCGAAGATGACAGCAGGAAGAAAAGTTATGCGTCTTAGAAACTGAAACAGTTTGTCTTAAATAGAAGCTTGTGATATGATTGTTTCTAATGAGAATATTCTAATCAGCTTAATTAAGAGCTAATTTTCAGACCTTTGCAGGAGGAAATCCAAAGGCCTCTTATTCAAATCACCGTKTTTTCACCCTCAGTAAAGGGATTTAGCATCCCTTCCAACCCTGATCCAACACACTGTGTGCTGGGTATGGACATATTTATACTGCTGTGGAATCTGAAAGAAAGCTGCAGTGCTCTTGAAGTCAGGCAAATCGCAAAGAGTATGCACAAAGGCAGGAGGGATATTCTTATCCGCTTAAATATCAGTGCGGAAAAAACTGTGAAGAAGCATATATATGTTTGGACACCACCTCACCCCTCTCCACACACACAGAGAACCTGCTACCAGGAATTCACTGAGGTTAATGGAATGACGCCTACAGCGAATTCAGCACCTCCTGATGAGCTGTAGGACAAATTGTCACTAATTAACTGAATACATGCATACACGCTCACATGCTTAACTAATAGAGAATCTTCTATTCATTGACAACTCCTGAAAGAGAGCTAAATAAAAGAGTCAATACATGGATAAATAGAATTTAAATGTAAAATGTCCTGATTTTAATATTAGCGGAAATCTATGGCGATCACGTGCTGGATTTCTGTTCACAAGAAGGAGACACACTTGTCAGCATTTCTGACACAATTTATCTTTCCAGTGATACCTGTGCTACTCCGGTGGTTTAGCTGGTTTAAAGCTTTCTGCTTTAGTAGCATGTGTAACTACACCACCCCATCTCCCCAACACGGCATTTCGACCCCACGAACGTCAGCGCAGCACTCCAGCAACAAGGGGGGGGGGGGGGGTCCAGCTCCAAACAAACAAATCAAACCCCGATATCATACCCAGACATCTCCACTCACACAGACATTATACGATTTTGATGCTTTCAGCGATAGAAGCGAGTTATCACAACCTACAACCGACCCGAAGCAAGGCCAGCTCTCAGTGCCGCAGCGCCCGGCTCGCTCGCCCGCCTGCCRGCGCAGCTCAGGCTTGCGAACGCCCGCGCACCTGCGGCGCTGCTGCAAACAAGCCGCCGGGCCAGAACCGCTGCCTGCTGCTCTCCGGACCTCGGCAGCACGGCAGGCGCCTGCCAGCACTGGCGTGCCGAGTTCTACGTACGTTTTACATACAAAGTTTTACAAACTTTTACAAACAAGGTCTCTAAAGAATCCACGTAGATGCGATAAGCCAGCGTACCGCAAACAAAAATATGTAGTCTGAAAAGTTTTCAATTCACATCTTGAAACTTCCATTTCACCTTTAAAAAGTAGATTGACTTTTACCATATTCTGTAGGGATGAACTAGACAAAACCTAGCACCTTGTCTTCTTGCGTTTTGCTTAAAAAATACTGACCGTTTTAGAAGAGCTATCCTGATCAAATCTGTGTGACATTTTCTAACAGGTGAATCTGTCTATATATACTGATACAATTTAATGATTTGCTATTTCGCATAGCTTCAAAGACGCTTCTGCTGGAAATGACATTAGCAGTGGAGTAATGCTGAACAATAAACTCAACCCCTATGGTGTTATCTGCCACTACCGGCTCTGTCCTTTGAGCCACTAAATTTGACAAAACAAACAGTGGCATTGGCAAATCACAGACAAACATGAGAAAAAGAATCAGAGCACATATGTTAAAAATACCTCTTTTCCCCCAAGGTATTCAATAACGTTTTGTTTATATATACGAGCATGCACACAGCAAAAACATTAACGCATTGTATTATGAGGAAAACGGAACCGGCTCACGTAACCCAGGCTGAACACGCTGCCTGCCGAGGGGACCTGGGTGCACACGCGGGTGCCGAACTCCCTCCCGTCACACAGACGCGGATCAACGTGGCAAGTCTGGCCTCTTGTATGGAAATGTTTCTGAGAATCACAAATATTCCCCCAAAAGACAAGAAATACAGCTCAGTACAAGAAGGGCTAATGGTTATTACTATCAACCAGCTAAACAGCGCCACAGATGTGTTTTTCAGGATAGATGCTTTTTCCAGCCAACACTGCTGTCAAGTTTGTCATTAAATACCGAACAAGCAGGAGGAGACGAGCTCTGGCAATGTATATTCTCCTGCAACTGTTCCTTTCATTCTAAAATCTCATTCCTTGGTGCTTATTCAACTAAAAACTCTTTGTGAGCAGACAGTAAGTTATATTCAACATAAAAACCTCACCCAAAAAACAATTTTATGGGTGTTTTGTAAAAATTCCGGTTAAATCAGTAACCAGATCTTTTCGGCATCCTAAAAAAGCTTCTAGAACCCCAAGTCTGTCGCACTCGCTTTCCGAATCCACTCCTCAAGGCATAATCCCTCAGACTTCAGCCAACTTCCAGGGCCAATTCAGCCCTTCGACAAAAATCTTAACATATTAGGACAAGCTTCTCAGCTTGCTTAACTAGCTACAGCCAGCTGCATTTAGATCTTGCTCCTTGGAAATAAAGTGATATTAACACCCTGTCAGTACATTAACATTGTATTATTATGGCAGACAACTGGGATTACTAAAGAAAAAAAAAAGAGAGATGAATCAAAGCTGCCTCAACCATTTGTTTATTCAGGACACTATGACAGCGGGATGAATTTTGAAGCAATGGAAATTTTGCCTTTGCTCTGATGGAGCCAGGATCTCCCTCAGTATTTTAACGAGTGAATTCAGCAGCTGCAGAGCAATGTCCACCTACAGACACCCACACAGAAAGAGAACCACCGCCTATGAGTAACAGCACTTTGAAGAATATAAAACATGTTTCTATGTCATTTTTAGTTTGGTAATAGAAAAAAAACTCATAACAACAACAACTCAGGAAGGTGGTAGAGGTGGAAATGTGCTTCAATCAACTGACATTCTAGAAAAGTAAGAAAAGTGCATCTATAAACAGATCATTTATTGTGCGATGATCTGTTTTTACAAATATTACCATCATATGGAAACAAGTTTGATCTTTTTTTATATGACCATTCATTTTTAATTGTGTGAACCAGATATATTTATTAATTCACATCACAGATGTATGATGTATCTGTATGTGCAAGAGGAACCGCAAATATATTGTGCAGCTGCAGTGAACATTAAGAGAGATGCCCAGTAAATATGTCTGAAATTTGCACTTGGTATTTTGCAGAGAACAAAATCTGCAGGTCTTAGTGAAAGGAGCTTTGAAGCTGGTTCCCTGGTCTTATTGCCAGAGAAACTGTTTCCATTCCGGAAAACTAAAAGTATTTTCTCTTACAAAATACATGCAGAAAAATAGAAAATGAATTAAATATATGCAAATGGCAGGCTGACATAAATCAGTGAAGAACATGAGAAGCAACCACAGGCAGGGCACGCGAGCTCTGTATAAAGCCCCACGCAACGCCGAGCACTGCGAAGCCTGCAGGCAGCCTGCATCGCAGAGCTTTCCCAGGACGGGGCCGACGCTGAGGACGACACCTGAGCTTGGAATCAGCCCGGGTGTTTTCAGACTTGCCAGTTTATGTTGGAGCGCCGTTCCAGCACCAGCCTGGGGCCCAGTGCCTGGGAGGCAGGCAAGGAGAAACGCACTGGGCTTCTGGCGTTGATGGGAGGCAGCGTGCCTCTAGCAAGGACAGAGGGGAGCCCAGGGCTGTAGTGCTACCCCGCACAAAGATTTATGTTCCTGGCAGATAGCAAAAAAGAGGAATGGACTTTTATCCCCTGCAGCCCTCTCCTCCTTTACTGTCTTATTACAACTTAGCGCTGCTAACACCAGTCTTCTGACAGTTTTTCTTTTCTTGGATCCATTTAGTTCAGCCTTGCCTCTACAGATTCTGGCAATTAAAAAAAGCTCACAATAATGTGTTAATATGTCAGAGGTTAATATAGCAAAATAGCTTGCAGTCTAATGGCTGGATTTCTGCTGGTGTAAAGAGCCACAGCACCACTGAAACTAATGATTTACACTACACGCGAATCTAGCTCTAAACCATCCAGCTACTTTAAATCTACCAGCATCATAAAATGTCACAAATTTCCCCTGTCCTTCAGTTTTCCTTGACAGTATTTTGAAATGGTATTTCTGCAGAACATCTGAACTTTGATTGCTGTCTCTTCAGATTATAAATATGCGCAGTATCATAGCAAGCTAAATGCATGCATACTTTGATTTTTCTTTTTTCTGATGCACCACTGTTCGAGACATGCAAATGAATTTTGAAGCTCCAAACCTTCTTTATCCTAAGTTACTGGTAGCCATCCTTCCCCCAAAATGTGTGAACTGTGATTATTTTCAAGTGTCTTGAAAATGTCTTTTTGCCTTAGTTGTATCTCAGCTGATGACATTCAGCATCTCATTCAATCTCACCTTTTCAGCATCCTACAGTTCATTGTCAGCACAGTCATTGCAACACTTCACCACCTAAGACAAAACAGTTGCTTCTCCAAAGGACAGATCAAACTGGCACATGACTGCAAAGCTTTTAGCATAGTCACCTCTATTTACTATGCAATATTTACTTATCTGGAAACACTACTTCCAGGCCTCAGCTATGTACTTGAGCTGAGGCATTTACTGACTGGGGGTGAATATGCCATATGCAAACGCTGGACTTTTTTTTGTTTTGGGCTTTTGTTTTTTTAAAGGATGCTATCATCTGTGGAATCAACAGCACAGAGGTTGAAAACACATTCAGTTAGGGCTTTCTAGCTGTGCACTGCAGATAAACAATACAGAGACATTTGATGTTCTGACACCTCAGGCAGCAATTTGGCCATATACACAGAACACTAAAAACAACAATTCTAGAATAGACAGCATGCAAAGACTAACTCTTTGCTTGCACTGAACAGAAGACCTTCAGCAGTAAATAATTTGTCAACAGTTGTTTGTAGTACCGGGGCTCTCTTTACAGCACACAGACACATTGCTGGCAGACCTGATTCTATAAGGATATCCAGTAAAAATACTAAAGGAAACCTTAAATTAACAATTTAGAAGCAAAAGCTAGATTTATGAAGTAAATAAGCAAACCACAAAAATCAAATCCAAATATGTTGCTAACAGCTGGGAGGGTTTGGTTACATGATGAGCCTTTACTGACATTGTGATGCCATGACATTTTTAGTACTTTTAAAAAGCTGAGAACTTTTTTTGAAGTGACCACATCAGAAACATGATAGCTTTATTTTCTGATCTTACTTAAAACCTCTGAAACAAGCTGCTACAAATTTTTCTAAAGAAACCGAAACTTGATGAATTTGCATCTCTTAGAGCATCAAAGCATATCATCAAAAGGTCAAGATAGAAAAGATAGCTCAGATTTTATTATGGCTGACAAATGATCATTTCATAGCTTCTGGACCTAGTGAAAAAGAGCCTTTCATTTATATCTCAACAGAAAATAGTGTCCTAAGATAGGAAACATTTTTAACTTACATGTAAGAGTAGTAAAGAATATACAACAACTTTATTTTGATACATTTCTTTACTTATAACAACTGCTGGAGAGCCTATTCCTTTAGGTATGTTAGAGGATCTTCTGCATGCAGCAAATGTATCAGCATATCAGCTCCTTTGGGAAAAGTTAAGTATTGTGACTTTAAAAAATTTTTTTAACCTTATAAGAACATGGGCTGACAGAGCAACTTAGCTCTCAGTTTAGCAAGTCCCCCCCTGCTCTCCACTGATGTGTATACTGATGATTCTGCTATATTCCATGAAAGATAAAAGGCAGAGAAATCCAGTATGCTGCCTCTCCTCTAGGAATTCATTTGCTGATAAATAGTTATTCTGTCAAGAATTATAACAGTGTAGGGAGACATCAAAAGAATTTGTTCAACTTCTTCCTTTTGCACAGAACACATCTGCAGTGGCTGCAATGTGCAAGCTGTTTAAGAAAATAAAATACAAATCCCCAAATTCAGGGCAAGCATTGTATGGAGCATATACTGCCAGATCCAAGCTGTATGGTGACTTCGCAATCTTTCAAAGGTTACATGTGGGGTAGTAACAGGTTTTAAGTGTCCTACACTTCCAACAAAAAGATGTGTTATTCAAAAAAGATAAAATACACTGGAACACAAATGAACTGTGCCTATGTACCTCAGTCCTGCTTAATCCCTCAAAAGAAGGCCCATCATCTCTTTTCATTGTAACATTTCCTATTGGGTTTGGACACAAATAATTGAGTTTCACTAAACAACCAAAATTTTCTTGAAAACTATGTTCTCCCTGCCCCTGCCTTTTTCCCTACATTTCTATTATCACTGCAAAATAGGGTAGGAAAAATAAGATGTGAGAGAAGCAAAATTTCAGAGGGAAAATTCTCAGTTAAATTTTTTTTTCAAAAAAGTTGATTTATAAAATGTTGAGCAGTGTCTTTTTCAACTGAGTAAGATATGAAAAGCTATGACATATCATATTCATGAATAAAAATACACCAAAATTCAGATAGTGCTAGTTTTATTCTTTGGTTAATCTATAAACAACATGTTTATATTTACCTTATTTAAACACTAGGTTATTTCCCTCTGAAACACTCCACTCACTGGTAGTTTTACATTCTTAGAGTATAAATAACCCATTAAACTTTTTTCTACTCAAACCAGTCTCCAGTTTCTTTGTCGTTTCTGGCAAATGCTAGGTAATACTGAAATACACTGCAGAATCCAGATCTTGAATCTTTCCTACTCATGACAAGTATGGGGAAAATATATTAACATGGCTTTTTGGTTTAAAATTTGAAGACTATCTAAGATTTTGGTTTCAGTGTGGCACAACTGAAAACATAATATAGATTACAATAATACAGTTATGGTAACAYATAATATAGATTACATTCATTAGAATTTAACATGATTTCAGTTTGGAAAGGAGACAAAACTAATTTCAGGAGGACCACGGACAAAATTAATTCTTTGGGGGGGGGGGGCAACTACTGCATCAAAAATGAAGAGTTATAGCAGTTCTGTCCTCTCCCCATACATTCGGAAGAGGGAATATACACTGACGATGGAGTCACTCTGAAAATGTTGACTTTTCATGGTAACCATAGCATCGCAACGTCTGAAGTACACTCACTGCGACTCATCATCTGCTGCAATGCAGCCTATGCAGCGTAAAGAGACTATTTTTCATAAATACCTTGCTTTTAAAACACTTAAGAGCATGTCTTAAAATCAGAATAATGAGGTATTTCTGCTAGGTACAGTGACAGGGATTGTTTTGCATACGGCTGGCAACTCAAGGTCGGTACCTGTGCTCTGTTTTCGGAAGAATACATTTTGGTGTGGACGTGCCTACGTTCCAATCCCGAAGTCCAAGCTAAGACAGCGACTGTGGCTGTGCGAGACACGACAGTGCCCCGTGGTGGAAAGATCCAGCGTGGTCTTCGGGCCTACCTGCCACCTGCCTTGCGTATGGGGAGCAAGAAAAGCTTGTGTATTCGCCAGACAGAGAGATCAAACTGCCTGTGAGGGGACATTTAGCTCCTTTCGGACTGCAAGATGAATTACCCTTTATTTTCCAYGTTAGCTCACGCGCTCTAAGCTCTTAAGATTATATGCACTAAAAACTGAAGAAAGCGTTCAGGCTAAGAGCCAAAGATCTGACAATCAGACCCAAAAAAAATGGGAGAAGTCTTTTGTAGCAACCACAGTGCTTTGAGAAAATGCCCAAACAGGGGGAACACAGTGTAATTGCTTTGCAGAGGAATAGCACATCTACAGTATCACCACATCTGGGAGGGGGCAACCTAAGGGATTGGAGAAAGGGCCAAAATGGGCACCATGGTTGCGTACGTGGGCTCTACGACCTCACTTATTTCACTACAGTTAGAGCAGGACTAAAGCACAGGAAAGRTGGCTGGGAAAATCCTCTCGTTGTGGAGCACTGCATGTGCAATATAAAGCGCCACGTATCCCTATAGCAGTCACTTACCCAGGATTTCTAAATGCCAATCTGCCGGGAATCTGGCAGCACATCACCAGGTTGGAGATCACTGCCCGGCAGAGCAGGTCATTGTCCAGGCAAGCGGAGCCGACGGTAACTCCAGCCTGGGAGATGGAGCATTAGCCTGACTGAAATCCGAGTTCAGAGTGCAAATCCCAGCGGATCAGCATCGTTTAACGTAAGCCCCGTTACAGCACAACCCACTCGCCGTTAGGTCGGGCAAGCTGCTCTTGAAAGTTCCCCTCATCCTTTCTCCCCAGCTGGTAACACCAACACCAATCCGTTATCATTGATGTAATAGGGAGTTTCAAACACCAGACAGGCGCAAGCACCGTTCTGTTGGCTCGCCGGGGTCCCCGAGCCCCTCCGCAGGGGGGGGTTCACCTCACGAGACATCGGCTCTGCRCCGGCCGGCCGGCAGCGAGCCCTCCGGTCCGGCGACGCCACCACCTCAGCCTGCACCGTCCCGGTGCCCATCTACACTCCTGCCAAAAAGGCRATTCCCGTCCCCCCGCCCCCTCGGGGGGTCCTGTGCTGTCCTTGCTCGTCTCTCCCTAGTAACTCTGTCAAAGGCAACGCCACAYGCGACCAAAAAGCAACTTCTTGCGACGCCACTTCTGTCAGCCCCCATTTTCCCCATCGTTCCCCTGTTGTGGCGGCTGCCCTGAGGGCCCAGGTGCCTTCCGAGCTGCGCTGGCTTCTCCACGTCCCCAGCGACTCTCCTATCGGCTCCTGGCAGCACAGACAACTTGTTTTTTTTTTTTCCTTTTTCCCCCACTTCTCTGTCAAACCAGACGTCAGCAGGTAACAAGCCCTGCTTCACTGATGCCACTCTGAAACTTAACCACACTAAATATAGACTGATTTGAATGTGGGCCTTTTAGCAGGTGTTTCATTATTTTGAAAGGGTTTTTTTTTTTACAAACTTTTTGGAACAAGGACAAATGGGCCAGCAGCAAGATATCTAAGAATGTATTTTATTGAAAGTAGCTTAAAATTGTACTTCCATGGTTTAAATTACTAAGTGTGTACCTTGTGCAGCAAAAAAATGGATTCGATACACACCATCACCCGTTCAGCTGCAGTATCTTGGTATTTTGTGATAAGGCTATTTCAGAAAGATAACTTTTGGAGATACGGCCCCCCTGAAATCAAATCACTAGATCAAGCATGTATGTCCTTATTTCTCTCAGTACCCTTAGAAATCCTTATGTCCTTCCTCCGTTTCCGGAGGCAGCCATCTCAGGCGCGCTCAGACTCTCGCAGCCTGCATGCCTCGCGGGGCTAATGTAACTGCGAGAGGTTATTTTTGACACACAGACTTCATTTTTTATTGGGAGCTCAGCAGCTCACTCTCTTTCCAAAGCGGCTCTGAGCCCCCTTAGCCCTCATCGCACACCTGTACGCTCTCAGCGCCTCCTGAAGCCTATTTCAAGCCACTGTCTGAATGTTCGTGTATTCACGGGAGGGGGGATGCTCTGTTTTGAAAACAGGTCCACAGTTAGCTTCCTTTGTCTGTGTTAAGTATAAAAATGCAGATGTGGTCATTTCAGATTTGAAACCAATAGCTTTAGTTTTTGTTTTGCCTCTCAAAATAATATTCAGAGTTATTTCTGCTCAAGAGAAATAAATCATCAGATAATGCATTACCTAACCTAAGAATTATTTCCACTGAAAGCACCACTACCACCAGCATTAATTTTCAATAACCCATATTTATGTTAAGCCAGAAAGCAGTGGAAAGTAATTGTCACTTCTGTGACTGTTTCCAATGTTTTATTCTCTTTAGATGCAACTGAAACAGCAATATTTTTGTGGAATGTATATCAGTGTTACACTTATGCATAAAAGATAAAGTCAAAGTATTTTCAGATTGGAGTGCACTTCAAATTCAGCCTCTCAAAATACAAGCTTTTATGCTCCTCTTGAGGCAAGTGAATTAAACCGAGGCCTCAATGTGTTGGTACTGTACATGCAGCCAATATAAAACAAGTGAGGTGAAAATAATTCTCCTGTTCTGCAACTACAGAACAAGTGTGTGAATGGTTTCAACTGTTTCTGGATGCGTTAAATCCCAGTTCTGTAACTGAGAAGTATAGTCGCTGTCATGCTAAGACCACCTTATCCCCCTGCAGAATCCCAGTAGAAGGGATAGGTTCTAGTCTTGTGCTGCTATTTCCTAGTTTCAGTGTGATTATGAACTGCCAGTACCTCCTCCAAAGCAGTACACACACAGATAAATGCAATCCCATCAGAGCAGCATCTTCTCAGAAAGTTCATGTACTCTGGTACCAACAGAGGAAATGACCCAAAATAGTCCATGCCATAGAGCAGGTCAGTGTTGAATCCAAAGGCACCAAGAATGCCATATAACTACTTCCTTAAGTCCAATCCGTGTCACACCCAGCACATGCTCCTAACAAAAATAGAACTGGAGAGGACCTCCAGAAGTCATCTCGGCCATCACTGCTGCCTCAAAACAAAAGTCAACTATACCCTTTTCTCAAATATTTGTCTAGCCTCTTTCAAAAACCTTCACTGTAAGGCATACAACGAGCTCTCTGCATAAGTTGCGCAAGTCCTCATGTATCCTTAGAGATGGAGTGTTTTTCTAATATCCAAGCTAAATCTCCCACTGTTATTATCTGAATAGCAATTCTAATGGCAATTTGGATCAAAGGAATACGCTTCTTGCTGTGGTGTGAAGAACAGTGAGATGACATTAGTCACTTTGCTTTCCAGTGACTGCCAACTTTTTATGATTAGTAGGGCAGTAAATGAAAACAAGACTCCTGTGGAATCACACAAGGAGCTCCATAAAGCTCCTGTCCATGATTCAAAGAAGCCATTTGCCACAGATAAGTGTAGTTTTTCTACACAAACAAATATTTGTTTTCCTAGAGGACAAAAATAAAGGTACAATTAAAAGAGCTGAATTTTCATCAGATCAAATTCAGAGTTGGAAGAAAGAATTCAGGTGAATTAATAAATTACCTAAGCTTCTCAAACAAATTTACAGTTTTATATGTGACTGCATATAATTTTTCTGGATGCAAATCAGAGGAATATCTGGAGATTCAGCTACATCATTTGAAAAGCATTTGCAATTTCAATGGATTATTCAGTTGAAGAATGGACAAGTTGTGATTTTTCTTGTAAATACAGATATAACTTCCAAACTCTTTGAGACTTCTGTTTTGCTTACACAGAATAAAGACAACACTGAAAAAGAATAAAATGCTGGCTAGGATAAAATATTGAAAAGCTAAATAAATGCAGTTAAACATGGCAAATGCACTTAAAAATAAAATACATTGCCAGCAATACTCCACTGAATTTCACTACTGAGGAGCATGTTGCATAGCTATCTTTTCCCTTAACTGTGCATTTCCCCTTGAATTGTTTATGTCCTTAAAATATAATTAGACAAAGTCTGTAAATGCAGTACTGGGATCCAGAAACAGACCCAGACTAACTCAACAAGAGTTCAGACAAGTTTCAAACAGGGAAGTCGTTCATTAGTTTTATTTTAGATGGCATTAAAATCTTACAATTCAAGCAAGTGACATTTTAGTCTAACTAATGGCAAATCTCAATAAGGCAACTGATCAGAAAAGATCTGCTCTTCTGGACCTACACTGAAAAGACAAGAACAAAATCACAAATCAGGCTTCTGCAACAGACTTCAGAGGTCCCGATTTCCCTAAATAAAACCTATCCTGTCAGCCACCATGACTGACATTTCTATTAGCTCTAAGTTGCAGTGCCAGCAAGATGCAATTTGTGAACATCTGGACTTCTTTGTAGTCACTTCTATTGTCAGTCTACCTGTTCAAAAATTTCTCATGTGGTTTCTGAACAACCACAGATAACCTGTATTAGAAGACAGAAATAGCTGGCAACTGAAGGAAGGCCACAGCAGTTTCATATGTTTGCATACAATGAACTAACCTTGAGCTTCATGACTTTATTTCCTGTGTTTGTGAATGACTCACCACTAGAACGTAACTATTTCTTCGGGAGATACACCTGCACTAGCTTTTCTCTTTCTCAACTGTAAGACAAAGCCACTTAAAATCAAACAGTAAGGAATCAAAAATGCAGCACTAAAAAAATTAAAACTTCATGAAAGATAACACTCTTTGGCAATAGCCACAGAGAAAAAGAAATACGCATTCTCCTCTGCCTGCACGTGTTGTGATTTTGGAAAATTACCTTATGGTACATAGATACAGCTCTTAGATTAAATCCCATCCTAAACATGTGTTACCATTAATGGCCCAATTTTCCAAACACTAAGCACATACATAAGCACAGTAAATCAACAGGATTATTTATATTTAAGTACCAGCACAGCATGTGAAGTTAAGCCTTTATAGATCAAGGCCTACAGAGATGAAAACAGACTCAGAGGAACACATGGCTTCATTCAAAACTTCTGCATCAGATCAAATCACTCAAATTAAACATACGCAAAGTGTAATGTATTTTTTATAATAAAAATATTCTGCATAAGATGTAAAGCCAAAAAAACCATATAACACATACTGAAAGTGATCAAGATTTTTGTTATTCTCCCAGCTCTGGTGGGATTTCTAGCCCTAGATATCTCACACATTGGACGTGGAACATGTGGCACAGAGACAACAGAGGTATCAGTGAGAGAACAGCGAAGACATAACAGCATGGTTTCGTTGAGATATTTTGGCTTTAAGTTTCTATCCCTGATTCTCCGATTTCTCTGGCTATGTCTACTTTCCTTCGCTCAGAGCCTCTGTTTTGGTATTGCTGTAGCAAAAGACCATTTGAAAGTACGGTGTTTACTTATCTTACACAAAGATTCTCCTGTGCTGGAGCAAGCCCCTTCCAAAGATGTTACTTATCTGTTATATTCAGTAGTCCAAATATCCTGTGAAACAATAATTTATAGCTAATGTAATTTAGGAGACAACAAATAGCTTATTAGTTGTTGTATTACGCTGAGGAAGTTTGACATAAGATAAAACAATGATTTACCCAACCTTAAAAAAAAGACATCTTTCTTAATGGAGATGGATGAAAGTCTAAGAGATATCTCAGCTATTTGTGGTTATTAAAGATCTTAGGACATGTTTTGCTTGAACAGGTATTTCAACCTCAATGCCTTCATTAAATGTAAATACAAAAAATGAGTTGTTAACATTTAGCTGTTTAGCTGTTTTTCAAGCATGCTCAGATTCAATTCCCTAAAGAACACCACACTATGGTGTCATTCAGACCTACCTTCAGGTTCTGGAAAAAAACAGCTAGGAAATCATACACTTACAGGACATACTTCATTTGCCTAATCATTTAGGCAATACTCACAAAACCTTGGAAATCAACACATTGTAGGAACTACATCTTCTTTGTAGGATTTGTAGGAAATACCATCTTCTTATTCAAGAACCATTAAATACTTAATAGTAAAACCAAATGATTTGGAGAGGAGTGTTCTTACTTCTTGTCCTTATTTTCCAGGGGGAAATATCCTGGCAAAGCAGCATTAAAAATATATATATTTAATAATTTCATACGGGTATGTCCTCTAAAGTTTTATTGCATTTTTAAGCCATACTTAAAACATTCATTTTATAATAGTGTGGTTCATCCCATTAGAAATTTATTTGCTGAAAGTGACTATTCTGTCAAAAATTCTAACAGTATAAGAAGATATCAAAAGAAATAATTTAATTCCTTTTCTACAGAAAAGGATTTCATCTTTATGCTTTGCTTTGAGATGGGTTTTACAATACTACAGGGCCTGTGTCACCAATATAACAAGGACAGGTTAGAAACACACATAATCTTTCATTTTGCAGTACATGGATGTTTAGTGATGTGCAACCATAGTGGAGCAGCTCAGATGCTGATATAGGAAATTTAAATAAGATGTTAAAGGCAACCTAATGCGCTTTATGATTAACAGAATTTTAAACATATGGACACCTCAGGCTTGCTTGAACTTTAACTATTCCTGAATGGCATAGAGCTCTTAAATGCCAGAAAAAACCTTCTCAAAAAAAGCAGGCATGAGGGATATTAGGTTGTTTTTACGCGTCTGCGTAACATTTTCAGTGGGACTTCATTGTGTGTATGAGTACACACACAGCATCAAGTTGCATTATAACCTAACCTTTGTGGCTATTAGCGGTTCAGCTGAGAATTACACTACTTAATTTGTTTTTAACTGCAACAAAATATGCTTAATATCAGGTGGTGGGACAGATAAGCATGATTTAAGACATTAGCAAGGCTACTCTAAACAGCAAATGACAGCTATCGATTGGTGAATATACATCCAACACATAATGATGAAAACTCTCAGAGAAGTGTTCTCAAACGTAAGACTGCAAAAAACAGTGGGTTTGTAGTGCTGCCACACAGACTGATGGGGAGGAAGGGATGAGTTCTGAGGGGTTTTACATCATAAATCAAAGGCACTCAAACATAAACCTATTCGAACAGGTTTTCCTCAATAACAAAAGGAAATATGAAGTTAGCCAGATAAGAGAGGTTGATCTTTCACACACACAAAAAAAAAAGCAGCATGTTTTATAAGCATTTGCATCATGGGAACTTCATATACATCCATCTCAACCACAACATTTGGCTCATGAATAAGTTCACAGCAACACGGCAAGTAGAAAGTGGGCTCAAATATTTAAGACAAAGGTGAAATTACTAGTTCTGTTCGTTTTGTTGTGCCATGGAAAAGACATTAACGTAAAATGTACCCCCCTTCTCTGCTCTCGAGGCCGACTGGTTTATAGCCACCCTCTCAGGAGGACCAAAGGACTCTTTGAAAAAAGTTATTTAGTTACAAATGTCAAATGCATTTACACATTAAATTATTCAAACAAGCCATTTCAGTCCTCCAGTAGAAAAAGTACTTTTTCACTACTTGATAGACCTATTTTTTTAATAGTGAAAAATGAAATCAAAACATTTTTAAATGTATCCTGGATTGCAATACGCAATTTTCCAGAGATTACAAAGTCTGCGTGGATATAACTAATATATCATCTACTGTTCATTCCGATACATAAGCAAAACATACAGACTCTGCAAAGCTCCTAATTGCTCACTAACAGAATCCATGATCTTCTTCCTGCACATTTTTACTCTTGGCAAAGTTTCCTCTCCCTCAGGAGAGGGTCCAATATCAGCTATAGTATACCACATAAATCTCCATTAAAATTAAAGATGGAGTTTCCACCCACCCCCACGTGTATTGTTTTGCATTTAAACTGTAGTTGTGACTACAGACAAAAAGGATTCATCTTGTGGCTAAAGTGCTTGACTGGGGCTCAGGAGACTTGGGCTTAAGCGCTGTTTGTGTCACAGACCGTACATAATACTGTGGGGGGGGGGGGGAATCACTTAATATTTCTGTTCCCCTGTGAATAACAAAATAATGTTTGCCTAATGGCCCTAATCCTGCAGACAGTTACAGTGAACAGAAAGTTAGGCATGTGAGTAATTTCATTCAAGTCAAAGTTTGCAGGTCAGCTCACATCACCCCAGGGAGATCATCACTAAGTGGGGAAAGTGGGGCAGCTATTTCATACCCTGGCAATGTATTTGTATCTCCAGGTGACTGAGATAATTGAGTTATTTGGGAAATGGGATTTAGAGAGAAATTTATTTCCATAAAAAAAAACCAAGCTCCACATGGGGTCACCCAGCCAGGATCCTGGCCAACCCCTGTATGTTCCCCACCACAAGCTGTCATCCTCCAGCAGTCCTTGAGACTGAAGGATTATGATGGGCTCCACCACCACCAGAACCCAGTTGTCATCGGGAAAAGTTCTGCTCAATACCAACAACTGCTCCCATTTTTTACTGTCCTCTCTCATGTCTTAACTACTTCTTTCTCTTGGACTCACAGCAGCTCAGCTCATGCTAGTGCTACAACACTTGTACTTTTTGAGCACTCTGCGCCTTCTAAAATACTTCCACTGCACGTTAATTATTGCCTGCTGCACTTCTTTCTTTCTTGTGCATTTGAAGCCCACAGAGGGGTTTCAAGGGATTGGAACCTATAGAGTTAATTTTAAAGCTTAAAGCAGTAAAATCACCTCCAGGCAAACACCTTATGAGTAGTAAGCACTGCCATTCATTTCTAAATCCTTGCTCCTCTACACCCACAGGAAATAAGTGTGAGAAATATGGTTACTATGAATTATTTATGGTGTTTCCCTAGCATGAGAAATTGTTTTCCCTACCTATGTGATCAGGGTGTCCATTTCAGTTTTTCACGGCTCTGAGAAAACAGCAGCAGGTCAATACAGATGCAATTTTCTGCCTATATCCTCACGGCAGCAGATAGCCAGAGTAGGCTCACCTAAAATGCAGCTGTTGCCCTTCTGATAATTACCATGTTGCCTACTTCTGTGCTGAATCCCAAAGCAACTCCCTCCAGCCCATCACTCAGAGGAAGCATCACCTCAGGAAAGGTATGTTCTGACATAGTACTGCAGAGTAATGAAGTTGTTTGGGCAATAATGAACTGAAAACCTGTGTGGAAAGTTAAAAAGATCTTTTAATAGAATTCTGGAATCATCATGCCTATAATAATTTTCATTCAGTTCAGTACCGTGAGCATCTACAGCTGTTAGCTGATAACTGGCTTTCCAATTATGGTGTTCACAACAATAATCAATTTAAAACTAACACATCATCCTCCCTTTCCCCTGAATGGAGAGCTTGAAAAGCTTTCCAAGGAGGTGTGAGAAGACATAGAGGGAGCAGAGAGAGAACATCACAGCAAGGGGCACTGCTCCTTCTCTCCATTCCTTCACATACAGCTCACCTCTAGTCAGGGGCTGTATGGACAACTGTGAGCTCCCAGGCTCTCTGCCTGACAAAAAAAAAAAGATAAAACAAACAAACAAAAAGACTTAATGCACTTAACATCTCTAGGACTGCTTTCACTTTAAGCCAAAAATAGCCACCCTATGCCTGATAGGATCCTGGAGGTATATGACAGCAAAATGCTCAAGTGGAGCAAGCTGCAACTCCTTGCTGCAGATTTGGCTCTCAAACTCAAGAACCTACACTTAAGTTTCAATAGTGTGGCCCTCTTAACCCATGTCCTGCAGGATCATACAGTCTTGCAGAATAGGTCAAATAACTCATGCAATAGTTCTCTCAATTCTGGAAGCAATGACAGTACAGTTAGCCCAATCCAGTGTTGGCAGATAAATCCAGACACAATATAAACTTCAGGCATAGATACATCCCAGTACTGGAATTCTTTAACACAGCTACTTTCTTTAGCAGCTGGTTACATACTCCAATAAACTATGGAGCTGAAAGAGTTTTCAGGTTTATACTCTCTCAAGTTTCAAAGCCCTTTCATAATTTTGATACGTGGAAGATAATACTTTTAACTAAAACATGTTGATAGTTTTTCACACTTCTATTTTCCCTTGAAATACACAGACTGACACGGCTCACAGACACTGCTTCTATCATAGACCGATACTGCCTTTTGTGCAGAAAGGCACAGAATCAAGTCCCCATGGAATCTAAATCTAAAGCTGAAGTAACTACTCAGCTTTGGGCACTCTTCATCCACTGTAGTTGAGCTCTGCAGGTGCTGAAGACTGCTCTGCTCTCCCCTTGCGCCTCTGCCCAATTAAACAGAAAGACACCCGCTTACCACAGTGCACTCTGAACCAGGCCATTATTCAAACCTGTCGGATCTCACACACTGAGTCAAGACCCCTCTGCTTTGCATCTCCCTGCAATTAGGTTGTTACATCCCACAGCCGCTGCACATACCTGACAACAGCCAAGCCCGGGCCAAGGGGCCACGGGCAGAGGGAGTCCAGCCAGGGCTGGAGATGCRGCCCCCATAGCGGGTGCCACACTCAGAGCAACCCTGCTACAGGAAGCTCTCCAGGGCCCTATGTTCTGCAGCCTCTCCGATAACCCACGAAAAAGATGCAATCTCACGTGTCAGAACCAAAGATCCTTGACAGACCCACTTACCGCCTTGCTAGTTCGTCCCAAAATTAAGCAAGATTGTCTTAAAAAATATCTTCAAAAAAAAAGAGTAAGCTGAAATTTTTCTGTAAGAACCCATGGATAAGGTTCCAATTGTTTTTTGGGTAAGGTGCTTTAGAGGCTAGAATTAAGATGCAAGCTTGAGCAATAAGAAAAAAAAGTAAAGTACAAAAGAAAAATATTTACACTTAGAAACTAGATAGATTTATCGAGGCTTCTCTATACTTGCTCACCAGGGGACTTTGCCAGTCCTGTTACATCATGCAGAAATGTTTAAAGCCACAGAGTAGCTGTCAGATAGGAAGAGTCACATTTATTTGATATATTAAGGGAGCTCTACAAGCACATGTTGCTTGGAACGGTCCATGCCAAATTGTTTGCTTGTATCTACCTTAATAAACATAAATGTTGGGGGTTTTTTTTAAGAGAGGATCTGGAAAAGTACTGTATAACAGCAGTTACACAGACATTCAAAATTCTAGCCAAGAAAGCAGATGACAAGAAATTCACTTTAAAGCAAAGTAACTTACAGTTTTGATACTTCCTTATAAATTAGCCTTAAAAAAAAAAAAAAAAAACCAACAACAGAAAAGATATGAATGCTGCTTTTCTAAAATCATACAATAAAAAAGACAAATAAATGCAATTCTCAGATATTCAGGCAGTAGACAGACTTCGCAGCTGCCACTGCATTTAATAAAAAATGTAAGACTGCGCTGGCCTCATACTTCTCTTTACTACCTTGCTGTAAAATCAGAGGCATTTCCATTTAAGTGTCCAGACTTGTGGTTAAGTGCAGCTCACCGATTTCAAACTCCTCCAAACTTAACTGGTGATAATGAAAGAACAGAACCGGAGTTAACCAAGCTTTAGCCAYCAAAACTAAGTCCTTAAGCTAAGCAGGCTGCTTTTGCAGTCAGTGTTGAGAGAGAGAAACACCCAGAGGAAAAGTCATCCCAGCTGACCTTCTGCATCTGTATTATGCAGAGACAAACTGCACACCCGAGGTATCTGCTCTCTACACTGACTGCACAGAGCCCAGCCTAGGTAGCCAACCTTCGAGTGACTGAAGCCAAGGTGAATCCTGCCCCGCATGTGGGGAAATGTCCGCTATAAAGTTCCAAAAATTTAACAGCTTAAATAAGGCAGGCTTAAGGAGATCAGGGAGAGTTGTCTCCACATTCACACCACAGCTCGTTGTGAATACATTTTAAGTTCTCTGTGCCATATTCTATTCTACATATTTCCGCAGCATTACAGAGAAGGAATACTCTAAGTCCATCTAGTATTTCCAGGCATTATTTATCCAAAGTTTGCGAGATGTCCGAATTCTTTGTCTGAAATTTCCTGTTTTTAATCACAGAACCTTCCTTAAGCCAAACAAAATCAAATTAAGAACTTCAGCTGGTTTCAGACCTAGTGCTATAGCAATTTTTCCATAAGAAGAGAATAAAACCTTGCTGTTTTGTGTCATGGTAAGAGTCGGTCTCAAAAGGGTAATACATTAGGACTTGGCTAACTGTGATAATCAGCAGTTTACTATACTGCATATTTTAAATATTTCTTACAAAAGTGAAGATTGCCAAAGGTCTTCAAATTTCTGCTAGTGAGTTACTGGTAGCATTCAGGACTCAGAGTCATGCACAAACTGGATTACCCTAAAATTGCTAGGCTCTAACAATACTGCATAGCCACTCTGCACTGCTGCCAGGGAAGAAAGGGAAAGGAACAATAAAAGCAGCACAGATAAGAGGATGCTTGAGAAAGGACTATATATACTTAGAAATTGAGATTTTCAAAGCTAGTCAGAGAACTTACACTGTATCTAGTAATTACAGTGGGAATGTCATCTCCACAGTGGCTACTCTGAGAAGTTCAGCCATAATTTTGCTGTTAATTCTCTTCAGTTGATGCCTCAAAACTATGTCACCTACCAGCATTTTAAAGCATTCTTCTCCAACGCATGGTGAGTCACATCTCACTGTAGGCATTGGTGGACTTATTAGCCTCCTCCAGAACTTTTATTGTTTGACTGGTTTAATGAACAGTGGGCTTCTTTATTCTAATATATACGGCACCTCCATATTTAACTCTTAGCTCCCTACGTTTTTTATTTTTAGAGATAAGCACTTTACGTTTATATTTCACATTGTATTTGCAGATCTTAAAGCACACTGCAAAAGATATTTTCCCCCCTTTGCTTTGTAAAACAGAAAGAATGAACAATCCTATTTACTCATTTGCTAAAATGCAATGATTTTAGCCCATCACAATGGTATGATGTACTCTCTTTCACCAGGTAGTATTGTTACCTGGAACAGTACCTAACAATACTAAAGATGGTAATAAAATAGGCAGTAACAGCAACCACTGTACACGTCAAAGCAGCCAGAAAAAGGACTCCAACTTGCACTCTAAAGATACTGCAAAATCCACAGACTCATGGCATGCAGAAGAAGCTCTACAGCCACTTCATACTGAAGCAATAAAGCATGCGAACAGATTATGAGCTCTGAAGTCAAGCAAGTGCTTTACATCATAGCCTTTTATAGTAGAATGCATTAATACTATGCTCCAATAAGCACAGCAATGGATGGAAAGGTGTAATAGCATCTCTGGATCCTAAATAACACATAGGAGGCTTCATATATGGGGGAGCTTTTTTCTACTGCTGCCTGTTACTTTTCAGAAGTGCTAAAAATTGTTTGTTTCTATTAGCCTTAAAGGAAGAATAAGCCAGGTTGAAATGCAGCACATGTACATTCAAAATCCTGGCTTCAATAAGTCTGGAACCTTTCAGAAGATGTGGAATGAGTTTAATTTCAGCATCATTTGACTAAATCTTACCCCTAGGTTTACTTAATTATAGAGACGCTGGAAGAGAGATGAGATCATAAATCTCCCACAGTGTTGAGAAGCTATGCTAGTTAAAATTCAGCTAATAGAAAAGAGATGCCTCCTGTGAGATTCAGCATGGATACACTGTAGAAACAATGGTAAAAAGAGCACAACTTTATTAATTGTGTGCAATACTTAGTATCTTGTCATTCTCAATATACTTACTGGACTTCATTCTAAACATTTTAAATGCTTTATTATTCATTTCTCACAGTAGTGCCTCCCTGTTTCTCCTTGCACTTAATTCCTAGTGGGCTTCAGAGGTAAGACCTGGACAGAGAAGAGGCTTGTGTTAGCAGAGAGCCATGGCCCAGAGACACAGTTGTTTCTCAACACCTCACTGGCAATTTGTGAGGAACACAATGCAAAACATATATCCCTCATATCACTAAAATCCTGTCTCACCACCAGCATTTTCATAACTGCCTCCTTCAAAACACATCAAGTGCTATCTTTTTTAATAAACTAGCCTTGGGTTTCAAATAAGGGTGAGAAAGTTCATCAGTTCTCTTGAAGCACGTCTCTATTCATATCAACATAGCTGTGAACAGCAAGTTACTCAATAGAGTGTTCACAAAATACTGAAAAGGAGGAACAGCATACAGGAGATCAAATTAAGACCCACTGGATCTTAAAAAGCTTCCCCTGAATCTTGACTGTCTATTTAATCTTTCACTTTGTATATTTTTAAAAATATACAGTGGGGCAGTGAGAAAAGGAACAAAATGTGCTCCATAAATAGTTCAGAAAAACTATAAATGAAACTCCAGAATGAGGCTTTTTATGTTTGGGCTACTCTAATAAATCAGACTGCTGTCACTCCTAGGTAATGCAGATCACATAGCCGAGTTTTGATGTGACAAACCCATCGATCCTTGCTCATAGCCATTTTACATCACTGATTTGAAACACACACCAGGACAGGTTTACAGAAAAATTCTCTTAAACTGTGAGGAACTTCACAATTGACTTCAGTTTTGTAGCAAAATGCAAATCCTGAAGCATTCTTCTGGATTGTTTTTTAATTAACACCTTGCCCAGAGCTAATTCACAGCCTTTAAAGTGAGCCAGTGAGATACTCCGATCTCTTTCCTTCTATTCTGTACTTTTTGGTTGATAGGGAAAGCTTCCTCTGGTCCTTCTGTTTAACATGTCCCAGAAGTACTTAAACAATAGCCTGGTTATATCTTTCCCTCATTATCTGGGGCATAGACAGCACCTCACCTTTTTACGTACAGTGCATAATTTGTTCCTAATAGCAACTACTCTGACTCCATTGCAGTCCTATTCAGGTGACATGTCTGCGCTATTCAAACGAGTTGAAGGCTTGCGTCACTGACATATCTGCTAACAAGGATTTGGAGTGTTTATTCATGTAATCACGCATTTATTGTTATGCTCCAATCTTTCTTCAGCGCTACCATTAGTTGCGTACATTAAGTCCTGAGCGTACTCCCACTGATCAAAATGCCACCATGGCAATCTAACTAAAAGGAACCAACTTTGGAGACCATATCTTACTGAAGTACAAGAAAATAACTGTCTGCTTCAGGAGCGTGAGCAGGAGCTATACAAAATCCTATCTTACAACAGTATAGGGTTTTGCCTTCTGGAAGCATAGTAATCACTTGGTATGACTTGGCACGCCACATGGCAAATACTTAAAAGATTTCATGTTTCCAGCATCACTCAATATACTGTGACCAAGAGTAGAAACTAAGTCCTGGGGTCTACTTGGACCATCTGCAGAGCTTCTGGTAGCAACTGTTTTAAATTGCAACTTAATGACTTCTCATTGAGCTCATGTGGAGTTAGACCCTGCACAAAGGCTACAAATGGAGCTTCTCCCTTTTAGGGTTGTATTAACAGACTATCCTCAAAACAGCTTTGTATGTAAGACGGTGATCTTAGCATCTACAGCTACTATCAGCATCTATACTCAGTTAAGTTTCTCACTTTCATCTTTAAATATCTATAAAACAGAGCATCAATTTGGGGGTTTGAATGGATTTCACCCTGATCTTTCATTATGTACGTCTGGATAGGAAAAAGTTCCAGGCCATTCTGGTCAGAAAATGGCTTATATGGTTCCCCTCAGAAATTAAATTCATTGAGCCCCAAACAAAGAGGGTGTGGTAGAGGAGGAAAAGAAGGGAGAGAGAAAAAGAGACTGCCACAGAACCTCCCGACTAGTGGCAAATTGGTTAGGGCCTGCCCATGGAGAGCAGATGTACCCATAAAGATGGCAGATGTTCAATTCCTTGGCACATTTTAATTTAAAGTTTTCATAGGACAAGAAAATGGATTCCCATCCAGATCTAATCCTGAGAATTTTCTTTGTTGCATTACAGTGTCTTAGAGAAAAGTCCAAAAATCACTGAAGTATGCAATTCTACCTCACAYGTCTAAACTGTTCAGTTCCTACATTTCATACAAAACTCTCTTGCAAGAGCTCTATTTGTCTTCCTCATGTTCAACTATGAAACTCTTTCCAGACTGCTAGACATAATGGAAAGAGGCTCACATTAACTTTCACCAAATGCCCTCCTGCTCTTGCAACAGGACATCTCTGTGCAAATTCTTACATGTACTGACTCTCACCTGTACCTGTAATGCTACCGTACCACTGCAAAACACTATCAATACAAAACAGCCATTTTGTCCTCCGGTTTGTCTTTTTGCACTTTTATTCTTTGGAGTTTCATACACCTGATATTTTATATGAATGAAAAATACTTTTTAAATAAAGCAAAGCAAGAAAAATATCACTTTTCTAGTCATTTTTTATTATTATAGAAATGGTATAGAAATGGTTGAAAGTACAGCCAAGTAGCCTAAAAATTTTGGTTCTGTTCTTTGAGACAGAAGATAGTTGAGCAGTTGAAATTTTCTACTGATTATACACAGAGTAACCCACAGAGAGACAAAAATAAGAATAAAGAGATGGAAAACTGTACTGAGTGTTTCACTAGTGCTCCTCTTCTCAGAATGGTAATCAATAAAACAATAAATAAGCTGCCAAGTTAGGCATATCTTAGTCCTAGATTTTGGCCATAATTCTCTAGTGCATGTTTAGGGAGAGAAAGAGGTTGATTTCTATTGAATCAGTATTCAAATTTAAGCTTTAGAAACAAAATACACATCTTGAGTTAACACTGAAGGAGTCTTTTCTTTCCACTCCAACAAAAGAATAAAAATGTCTTTCTGCTACAGTGGGCAGACATATAAAGTTCTCTAAGAGCCTATTTCAAACATGCAAAGAGTCTCAGTTTTTCCTGCAAACAACTCTGACCTAGATGCATACAAAAAAACCCATAGCATCAGCAGTTAAAAATTATAAACTTGGAGTACACAGAATATACTTTGAAGAGAACTGAACTAGCCTTCTAAATAATACACCAAATGAGATAAGTGCATAGCTTTAAAGTGTCTACCATATATGTCCTGGAGGTTTTCAAGACTGGAGTAGGAAAAAAGCTATGGTTGACTTGAGCACGTGTCATTGCTAGTCCTGCTTTGAGTAGGAGGTTGGATCAGAGACCTGCAGAGGTTCCTTCCAACCCACACTTCTCTGATTCTGTACATGTTTCAGAACAAAAACAAACAAACAAAAAAAACCCACACAACACACACAGAAAACATTTCTACTTGGTTCCTTATGCTATTTTCTTATTCAGTGTCAACAATATGCTTAAAAAAAAAATGTCTCTCTCTTTCCAGAAGGAACATTTATGAAAACAGTCAATTTTAAGGAAACAGTAGTGAATATTATTGAGAAGTAATGGACAGTCAGAAGACTCATTCAGGCAGGAAAATAAACTAAACATCAAAGCTAAACAAAACATCTAAAAACTAGGAAGGTGTTTAAGGTACCCTAATACACAAGCTAAATGCTACATAATGGAAGCAAAAGTAAGGACAGGCTGTTCCGTATGAAGAGTGCAGGACATCCCCTTCAGAATTACAGCTCTTCGCTGGAGCAGAAAACTAAGTGTGATAATCCAAAACCCAATTAATTAATCAGAATTAAAATTAAAGGTGGATTCTTTAGGAATTAGAGCAACATGCTTCACTGTTTTTGTCCACTGTTTATTAATAAATAGCTGCTATTTTTCTGTATTATTAAAACAGAAGTCACTGCATTGACTAAACTGTGAGATAAAAAAATTCTCATTTTAATTTTCAACATTAATCTTAATACATAGAATTACTTCAGAGAGCAGCCCTTTCCAAAAGGTTTTGGTTTCCTTTCTGAAACATAGACCACCCCTCCAGACAGGTGCTCGCTCTCCAAGCTATGTCCACACATCCAACTCATCTCTGCAAACCAATGTTGTGCAAGGGAAGCTGTGGACATCACACTACGAATCCTTTTCTACAGGAAGCAGTAGAGTAGGATACAAACTGAGTAAGAGTGTCTCAACTTTCCTATTACTTACATGAAAAAATCTGTTTTGTGTAATTTTAAAAGAAGAATTACAGAGAGAGCTCACAGTTCAGTTCAAAATATGTTTTCCAAATTGGCGTTTTCCTTAACAGAAGGGGAGAACCTGATGTAACGAAGCAAACCGAATTCACCTTTTAGTGAAAACCTGCTGCCCCTTGGTTTAAAGATATAGCTTTTTAGTGGTAATAACACCTGAAGATTGCTGTTACTGGTGCGTTTTACTTCTCCTTGTTGATTACATTTATAACCTTTGCAAAAATAACTTTCACCACGAAAGCCCAAGCTCAACCTTCTATACACATATACCTCACATATAGGCCATCTTCACACCACGCATTAGTAACAGCCTGAGCAAGGGTAGCGCGGCAGGCTCAGTCTCTGGTACGCTGAACTTTAAATATTAGACCACGGACATCTTTCCTGATGTTTAACAGAGCCGTTGCTCTCCTTGCACAGTATGTGGTTAATGACTATTTTAGGCTCCTGCCAGAACACAAACATGCTACAAGTCAGCTAGTTTCTATGGAGACCACACTCKGTAAGAGACACCCTAGGTCACTGCTTCCACAAAAGATAAACAAGCCAGGAATCACTAATGGGGGAAACCTGAATCCCTCCCCCCCCCCCCCCCAAATAAAAGGCAAACAGTGGTTTGCCCTCAGTGATAACTCTAGTTAAGAAACAGCGTATGCAAAAAGTATAATTATTGAAGTGTTTCGTTTATGTGGGATGCACATTTTGGGGCATTTTTAAAAGACTGAATTTTGTAAGATGGTAAGCTTCTCTCCAATGCAAGGTTCCTCTGAAGGTCTCAAGTCTGGTTCCTTAAAACACTGATGTGTCCCAAACTATCAGTTATCTCCAAAGCTGAAATCTTCATCTGAAGACTGTCAAGATTCACCCATCATACCCAGTCTATCGTATTTTAGCCTCTATCCATTTTAATGCATGGAAAGGAAGGTTTTACAAGATGACAATCAGTGGTACAAAAATAAAATCTRGATTGTCAAAAAAAACCCTTAAGACCCTTGGATGTTTAACTCCCTTAGGAGCATGTGTACTTTCAGGCTTAAGCTTTTAAAAGAGGTAAAACCCTTGAATGATTGCACTACTTTGTTTAGTTATACCAATTAAAAAAAAAAAACATTTTTACCTCCTGATCTGAAACAACCAGCAAATTCAATGCAAATTAAAATTGATACAACTGCAGTTTCTCAGCAGCATATTCTCATTACCAAATACTCAAAGTTTTTTCCATCAATATTCATCCCAGGGAAAGAGGAATACACCAAAATACATGGAGACAGGCACAAAAGGGTTACAAAAGATTGTTTGCACATTCAAATATTCATGTTTTTCTACTATTCCCCAAGTTTTATAAATAACATAACAGCTAGCTGGCATAGCAAGAGACCTAATTATAAATATGTTATAATTAAGTACATCTCCAAATTATATAACATAATATCAATATAAATGTATTCATTATGTAAATTGGTATTTTATTGCTCATTTAAAATACATAATGAAAATGCAGATAGTAGGTGGACAGCATGCTAAATAAGGCCACAGATGAAGGAAACATATCTTGGCAGAGACAGAAGACGTAGGTGTGAAAGAACAAGAGCAACATTTAGTTGCCTCTTTGATAACAGACAAGAATGCATRCTCATGAGCTGGTCTCACGCATCATATCCACGTTTGAAGATTTCAGTCACACACGCAGGATATTTGCTACAGATTTCAGGAGGCCTCTGTCCCTTCCCTCTCAGAAGGCACAAGAAGAATGGGTACAAGACCTGGGTACAAGACCTATGCACTGAAACCCTTGCCACTTACATTTCCAGGATCTYGGTCCAAAATAAATCCAAGAACTCCCTCTCCATAGGAAGCAGACTATCATGAAGGACTGAACAAGATACCTGAAGAGCTTAAAAACAATCTTCTACCACTTGAACTCATGAGCAAGGCAGCCAGAGAGGCAAGAATTTGTGTTTCTTTGGACCAGGCGAGAAGGAATACAATCAGGCAAGTGTTAGACAGGGAAATTTCTGAACTCTCTGTGAGAGAAGAGCTATTCATCACCCCAGGCCGGAGCTGTGAGTCCAAATACTCCAGCTGAACTATATTTGTAACTACTTCAAGCAGACCAGCACATACCATTATTAACCAAGTGTAAAGATCTGAAGTGCAGAGCTCAGCAGGAGTGGCTAACAAACAGTGTGTCACCGCAGATCAATCTCCACGAAAGGCAGAACCTACTCTGTGTCACACCTACTGAATGCTCATACTCAACTTTGACAAGAACTTTATCTATTTTGCCAGAATACAAAGGATCATGAATTGGCATTTCCCAAAGAAACCCTTCTTCCTCCCTCTCCATGTTGAGCACCTCTGTCATTCTACAATCCCTGGTCCCAAACATTGGAATTGCCTGCTTGTAGACACTTAATGACAATATTTAGCTCTTGAGATTTTATGCAAGAAAAACATTGGTTGCTGCTTTTGAGGATTGTTCCTTGTTCTGAGGATCTTTCTTGTGAAATTGAAAGTACAAAACTTAGTGGTTCTCAACCTGCAAACGAAATATTTAAAGTATCTTTAAAAGTGAATATTCTGCTGAACGTTTACTCAAACCTACTCAGTCCTACAGAAAGCCGCAAGCCACTTCCAGCTCACTCCCTGCCTCTCCGCAGGCGGCTTTCCCCTGCTGCAGGGAGTTCAGCAGACCTGTTGCTTCCCCTTACCTTAGGCATCTCCTGTTCAATATCTTAACTATAAGAATGATACTGCCCTTCATGAGCAGGATTTCTCAATTCTGCTTAATATCATAACAGCACTAGTATATGCCTACTACTATTTAATCCACCTCATGACTTGCAGCTTGCTAGTTGTTCAACATACTTGCTTCTGTGGTAAGGAAAAAATCCCCTTACTGCATCTTTCAGTTTGCCAAACACCCGCCTGTTACCTCCATGCTTCCTTTCACACCAAGCAGTTCTTTTGGAACAGACTCACCGAGGGAAAGCCCAGGTTGCAGATGCCGGTCAGATTTGGCTGGAGTGACAGGAGGGGACCATCCTTTCATTAATTAGACAACCTTACAGCTGGTTTGGCACATCTTCCGATCATAATTCTTAACATTCRGTTAAACTAAAACCCAAGGAAATTTGACAACTTCATTGATATGAGAAGTAAATATGTAACCAAACCACCACCCCAAATGCACTGTTATCAACAAACAAGAAATCCTTTAGACTAAGTCATATCCATTTCAGCATCAATTTTCAGAAGATTTCAAGGTGTACCTCCAGGCCTACTTTTCTCAAGCTGGATCTGGAACTGCTAATATTTAGAGCTTCACATACAGTTTTATTTGCCTCACTACCACCTTTGGCCTGAAAGTACATTCTGAAATTCAGAAAAATATTCTGAAATTTTACTAGCTAAGGAGTTTTTGCTAGCTAGAGATTTTGCTATTTAATAAATAAAAGCTTTGTCAAGTTAAGAAGAAACAGATGTACAGCTTAGGAGCGTTTAAGCACGCCTATAGCTGTTCGCTCATTTATGGCCTGCTTTTGCAGACGCTTGAGTACGTGTGTGAATAGGTATTAGGAGGAGTTCCAATACCTTAAACAGGATTGATTCCAGCATAGAAAGCTGGCCAGGGCACAAGTCTGTGCTGCAGTTAAAGTATCATTTGCTTTAATGAGCAAGATAACTTCAAGAGGTTTTTTTTTTTCCTCTTCCTAGATGGGAATGAGACTATTCTCTTCAGGCATCACATTTGCAGACTGGAAACCTTCATCTTATTTTCCAGGCAATTTCTCCTTCAGTAGCAGAATTTTATCCCGAAATATTCTCAGACTTGAAATTTTACAAAAAGTCAACTCAGTTTTGTCATTTCCAGATGCTAACTCGTTTTTCTTCAAATGACTGCCATTTTCTGCTCCCAGCCAGCATGTGGGCATGTGTGTTAATAATCCCTTCTTACCCTGTCTTCTCTCTAACCCAACATTAAGGGATTCCAGTCACGTCTTTCTCAGAAATACCAGAATAAGCACAACAGAGCTACAGAGGGAGCGTAGAAAACACAGAGATACTATTTTCCAGAGTCTTTATTTCAACTTCATAAGTGTTTGCTCTAATAAATTCAGTTGGGCTTTGCCTGGAGCGGAGGAGAAGCCGGGACGATAGCTCCCGCTCTGCTCCAGCCAGAGCTGGTGGCCCATCATGGGTCAGGTCAGCCGGCCCAGCCACCACGGGGGTCGGCACAGAGACGGACGCAGGCCCAGCTGTGAGCAAGCGCCAGTTCTGCAAATCTTATACTTAATGTGTGGCATTTGTCAGGTCTGTGCCTGCMCAAAGGTGGTAACTGATCTTCTAAAGAAAGCTATTTATTTTTGCTGTCTTACAGCAGAGAAAATATGGTATTTTCAAAACATTTGAGCTATCTTTTCCATGGCAGAATCCGAAAGTCATCTTCAAATAAAGAAAATTACTTTGAGTTATCTATGAGTGTGTATAGCTGCTGTTAAAATGCTATGATTTGCTCTAAAAATACTCAATAAATATCTAAGAAAAGCTTCTGAGCTCTAATTAGTGGTGCACAGCAGGCTGAATCTCTAAACCCAAGTTTGTCACTAGTGAAAATTCCACAATAACTGGCCTTTTATTTACATGAATGTAAACAGTGTTTGCACGAGGCCTCCCTAGCACTTCTACAACAAAACTGTAAAGATTACCTATTCATTAGCAATTACTAAGAGCAGTATACACTGTCTCTTTATAGGCATTTGTGCTGCAGAAGTCCTGACAAAAGATTAGAGCTATTGACTAAAATGAAGGGGGAGAAAAAAAAAAAATGCAGCAGCAACTTGCATCATGCATTATACATAGCATGAGAAATCCCAGTGGCACCCAGACATTGAAGGCAAAATCTCATCCTCAGATCCACATGGTAATAGCAGAGTTGGATATTCTGTGCACGTCGAGAGAGCAGATTCCCCCAAAGACAGGCTGACATCAAGGTACAGTAGCTGAATATCACCATTCAGTTTAATCCCAGAAGAAGAAATTTGCACTGGATTTCTTACACTGTAATGCACATATGTCTATTAAAAGGAAAAGTGATGGAAAAGTAAGACTATGTGATTCTAGATTCCTAAGGGTAGAAGCAAATCTCAAAATTTTATATATGGAAAGGTAGATGCGAGGGTCTGGAGGTGATGTTTCATCCAAAGAAAGAAAATTCAGCATCCAGTTACCAAGTTTAAGGTGCCAGCTTCAAGAGAATGGAGTCAGATCACTCTACACCTCAGTTTGAGCCTACTGTCATCTAAGCAGGAGCAGCATTACATCTCTTTAACCTCTACCATCTAAACTTATAACAACATGCTAAAGTCAATTGTGAATAGCRAGGGAAAGCACCTAATATATCAAAGAATAGAAAGGAGAATTTGATGGGCAAGTATAAACATATCCACAATAGTACAGTAAGGAAACCTTGCTAATAAGATTTGTTGCGTCCCGTTCTTCTATTACATCTGCCATACTGACTTTTTTAAGCATGAATTGGGAAATCTTCATGCAAGGAGCACAGAAGGACATCTCCCAGTCTATAGGCTCAATTCTAAACTGATGGTGTTTTAGGAACGAAGCAGAGGGCACCACAAAATTCAACAGCTCATGGAGTAAACAGGCAAAATACTCATCCCACTGTAGTTGCTTGGAGCTTAAAGCAATTACTTGGATTTGTATTATCTGAAGATTTAGTCCTGTATGTATCCAAAGGTTCAGGTGTATTTTCCTTTTCATTTGTCTAAGAAAATTTTGGCAGAATCAGTCTTGTGACATGGTTGTTGTCATTACTTGTTGCTCAAGATGCAACGTAATTACATGTTTGATATTTATGTGAGAAGCAATCTCTAGAGACTAAATCATAGTGAAAAGTTATCTGGCAAAATATAGCTAGTTCCCACTGATTTTTTTTTTTTTTTTTATAAACTCTTCACTCAGAATTGTTTTCTCCCAGCATTTCACACCAGGGACTTTGGTGTGACTGTCAGCTAGAAAATTATCAATTAACTAAGGGAACTCTTTCCTTCTCTGCAGCTTTTCTCATTAGCAAGGAGAAAAGGAGAAAAACAAAGAAACTAACCGACTTGTCTGAGCTTTTCTCCATATATTCAAGGTTCAGTCATAAGAAAATGCAGTGAAATGAGTCACATGCACTCCTCAGTAAACTAACACTCCATTTACAGAGCTTGTATAAGGCTTCCACTGCTCCTCATTTTAAACAAAATTGCAAGAAACATTATTAAATCTAGTGATGGAAGTGGATTAAAATGGCTACTTGACAGGCACAGTCCACTCCTACCCTCTCTCTTGACCAACCCCCTTGTGCGCACAGGACAGGTCGGGATGCTGGCTCCGATAACCCCTGTTCTCAGGGCCCACCAAGAGCGTTTGCTGAGGGATCGTCCTGTCCCCAAGCATTCAGACCTACTTTTCTACAGAACTGGAGAAGAAAGGATGGAATGGGGAAGGGAAGGAGTTTCCCCAGAGACTCTTCCACCTTCCAGCAGGGTAAGCTCTTCCCTTTACTTTTAACCCTGAAGGTCGACCTATGATTGTGCTTAAGACAACCTGATGGGAAAGCAGCTCGCAAAGCTGGTGGAAGAGCAGCGAGGCCCTATTACCCTTACGGACAGGAGGTGCTTTCTAAAGGGAGAGGGCAGAGGCAGGGAGAAACCTCAGGGCAGGAGGGAGGGGGGGAGACAGGAAGCTCCATCCAAAGCCTGGCCAGTACCGCACYGCTTGCGCTGGAGAACAGGGGAAGAGGGAGGGAAACACGCTGGGCTGGGAATTTCACAGGAACTGCTGCAATCCAAGCATCATATTCAAACCCAGATCAGGTTGTTACAATCCTGGGTGCTGAATCCTGGGTGCTTCAGAGGAGGAACTTGACCCTACGCTAATATGAGGTAGTACTCAAAGAACAAAAAAACCCCACATAAAACAGTTCCTGATTATTGCGTAACTTCATATTTCCACAGATGCACTCAGATAAAAGCCTGGGTTAAGGGAATCTAGGAAACCATATCCTTGGGCATACACAGAACAGAAACACATACTGAAAAATTATCATCATTATATATCTTCATGGGCTGATCCTCTGGAGTTGAAGCAATGTAGTATTTATCTTTGAATGGCAATGGACTTTGACAGTATTACAGCTTTCCTCTCCTTAAAGTATATACAGCCACAAGATAAACCTAAGTTGGATTTTGAAGCACACCCACAATAACAACTCTCACATTCAGACTGAAAGTTTTGTCCTCCCCATCCCCTCAACTCTTCACATTCTCAGAACTTTAAAAAAGTCCSTTTACTTCTCTTTAGATGATTGTACATCCCAGCCTCAACAGTTATTAGTAAGGCTCTAAAAACGTTCACCTCTTGAGATTAAGAATGTGGAAGACTGCAGGTATACTTCAATAATTCATTAAATTTAATCAGTCTAGCATGACCATAATTAGTAAGATTATACATGCATAAACAAAAAGGTAATAAACATTAAATATTTAGAAAAAAATACTATTAAAGGAAATGCCAATAGATGCTAGATTTTAACAAACAAAATGTACTCATTTCACATTAAAAAAAAACACAAAAACTTTTAATCCATTAAGCAAATGGTAGTCAAAAAAAAGCACATGCCAAGCCAACCCCAGCTTCTCCCCACTTAGTCTAGTACAGAATTATGGCCTAAATATCTTGGTAGAAGTATTGTTTCATAAAAATTATATCATGGTCCCCAGGTTTTCAAGGTAAAGCTGCAATTATAATTGGATGGAYACTCATTCTGAGTGCTGCCACAGGTCTGATTTTCTTCAACATATTTAATTTTCTAGGACAATTTCTCTGTAARTGTACTGAGCCATTCTGGGGGGTTTCCTGCATGACTGCAGATCTGATCTGAGTACAGTAGCTATAGCCAAGCTACTGAACAGCCAGAAGTCCAGGATAAATGGCCACAACAGAGATGGAACTGCCTTGCTCAAAGCACATGCTACGGGCCTYGCGCAGCACGCGTGGTTTCACCGTACGCATGGCACAGAGCTGCTCTGCAGTGCAAGTGCTGCACATGCAGAGCATGTCAACCTCAAAAACATGTGCACATACAGCACATGCACCTTATTTCTAGGTGGAGTTTCTTAACTGGAAATACACTTGTTAGTATTAGTAGGACTCAACACAGTGGAGCATGCATATGTGTTTCTACAATCTTAATATAGCACCAACTTCTAGAGGCATGCTGGGGGAAAAAAAAAAAAAGGCTTTAAAGCTTTTAGGAAGTAGAGGTTGTCTAATATCCACATCAATGTGTCAGTAGCTGCAAGTGTAGCTCTAGTGTCACCAGTGAAGTAATATCAGTTAATTCTGTCTCAAAACTGTAATTCAATTATCTCCATACTGAGAATTTGCCATAGACATTTGTAGCATTGGTTTTGGTATATAAGAATAACCAATCACCAAAAGCACCCTTTCAATAYAGAATTTAGGAACTCGAGAACAATTCCTAGCTCAGCTCTTTCCTATGCTGGATAAATTATATAATTATCCTTAAGGTTTTCCATCTCTAAAATAGAGACAATGCTCTGTTCGTGATTCACAGTGTTGACAGAAGACCACATTAATGCCTTTATCCCACCAGCTGTAAATGAGTGAGGAATTCAAATATTTTCTAGGACATGAGGATTCTCATGCCTTTTTAGAGATGCTGCGTGGTTTYGGGGGTTTGCTTTTTTCACATTCCTTTTGAGGTGCTTCATGATCCTTAAGGAACRAAAGCAAACTGTTTCTACAGATCCATTATTTCCCTCAGTCATTTAAGAAATGTTAAGTAGTCCCTCTTTCAGCTGTTTGCCTTGGTATTTTTAAGATAAGGTACTTCTGAAGCCTGATGGCCTCATAGGAAGGATTGGTTCATGCTGTTTTGGGTCTTCCAAGCACTAATGGTAAACTGCACTCCAGCATTACAGTTTTGCAGAACTAGCTATGTCATGCATAGTTTAACATCAGATAGATAAGTGTTATTAAATGAGCCCGTAAATGTAATAGATTTATAGTGGAGAAATGTAGTGGTAAAGTAAATTATCTCTATATGATCACATAATGTGGAAATAGGTTTTCTCCACTTTATGGTATCTTTAAACACATACTTTATCTGGAATTTTAAAGAGGACTTGCTGAATGATACTGCACATTTTGMGGCTAAATACATATTAATTGTTTAATTTTTTTTTTGAACTAGTTATAAACATGGAAAGATTTACCATGTTTGCTTAGCAAAACTAGTCAACAAACTGTGTTGATTTGTTTTATTGGTAGCTTTCCTCTTGGCTTGCAAACACCTAAGCGCCTTTGTGACTGCAACAGCAACGAGCTGCCAACAGCAAGTAAAATCTATCTTAAACTCAATACTAATAAACCAGGTAAATAATTGAGTAACTATTTACATATTTTATCAGGCCTAACTTTCATATTGAAATGGAAACTTTTTATTAATACTTAACAGTAATTTAGTCTAGAAGATGATGCAATGCCACAGCTATTTCAAAGTTAGTTGCTTTGGGGGCTTTGGTGAGAAGGATAGTATTATGTCTCAGTCAGACTTGGTTTTGCCCAGGAAAAAGTTAAAAAGTTACAGCTATGCCTTCAAACACCACTAACTTTGGATTAATAAAAATATGCTGTTAACTCCCATTTTCCCTTTGCTTCCCAGGTTTGGTCCAAATACTCACTGAGAAAAGTAGTGTATATTATACGCTTTACATAATATTTGTGATTTGTTCTTACTCAAAAAACCCTGCAGAATAAAGATGAGCTATATRATTATCTCAAACATTACATCAGTCCGTCTATCACCAAGCTGAAAGACKATTTATAGCCTGCTTTTATTTACAAATGGGTCTAGGGGAAATTCAGCAATAGCTTAAAATAGTTACATTAACGCATAGCCTTAAGGGCCACTGGTACTTAAAACTATTTTTAAACAAAATGATGATTTCCACGGGGGTGTGTGTGTGTGTGTGTCTTTTTCTTAAAATAAATAAATAAATAAATAAATAAATAAAAGGGGGGGGGAAAAGTGTTTGAAAAACAGCTGCGTTTTAGCCAGGTCTATTCAATCAAATTATGCTTTTGTTTTCCTTAAAATTTTTAGCAGAACAACAGGTTTCATCTTCTCTAGCCTTATCACCTGAAAAGAATTTGATATAGAAATGCACAGTAMTAATAATTATTTTTCTATTCTCCTTTCTTCCTAGATTGTAACACCTGCAAGCCCTGCCCAAAGAATACACAATTAATACTCTGGATAACCAGTAACTTATCTTATCCAGTAAGCTTAAAAGAAGTGTTTTTCTTCCTCTAAAAGCATTTATAGTGCTTCCTCAATTAGAAATTGCTTCTTTGATAAATGTGTTCAAGTATTTTTCTTCTGTAACCACGCATCAGGCAAAAATCACAGCATGACACAAAAATATTTCGAGAAGGACAGACCACCGAAAAACGTGGTAAATAACAAGCCTTCCTAACTTTAAATTGGACTTGCACTAACATTTATTGCATATGCTTATCAGCATACATTACACAAAATGTAAAATATAGGACTGTAGAATACAGTCAGATAACACTGCAGATAATGATGGTAAAGAAATACAGTCACACAAAGATATGACTCCTTCTGGAACCATGCTTAGGCCCACACAGCTTTTTAGGATACAGGTACCCGAAGCCATACCACTGTAGTAAATACCAGGGGAGAAGGAGAGTATGATCTTCGGTTCATCTTTTAYCTRTTATTCACAGAAAACTAATGGGATTGATGCTTGCCAGAATGCTAACGAATACAGCGTATCATGGGATGAGATAGGGGAACGAACTGCATCAGTAAGAGCTAGTGAATCTTAGGTGTTTGGGCAAGAACTGTGTTAGCGCAGCTTTGTTGTAAATCCAGAATTTTAATCCTGGCTCCAGCATTGACTTGGCATGTGCACTAAGAAAAGTCATTTTATTCTTTACAACTCCTTTTTTGGAGGAGGAGGACTTTAATGCTCACTTTTTGTCAGTACTTATTCTTTGCCTCCTGCTGTCAACCTGCCTGTTTCACCATCCCACTGGAAGCAGCAGAATGAGCCRTACTTCACTCTGAAAGCAATGTCGTTCAATACATTCGTCAGCAACTTTTTTCTAACTGACATCATACTGTTCATTTTTCTCTAGTCTTTATCTCGTCTCTGCTACAACAGATTGTCAGTTGATGTCAGAATAATTTTTGTTTGAATTTAGCAATTCCCTAAGTGGGGTATAGTTATTAGCTGAGATTAGATCTACACATATACCAAGGTATTTGCACTGTTCTGTCATTTCCATCTCCAATCCCTGGTGTCTTGCTAGGATTTTCCAATTCCTGTTTGAAGGCAGAAGTCACACTGAATCCCACTCCTCTAATTTATATGCACTTCCTCCCAATCTCACAAAGTACTAGGTTATTTTAGGATTTAACCCTGATTACAACCCCAGTAATCTGCTAATTTAGCACAAAGTGGCTCATACTATTGTTTCATTGTTGATTTAGTTTTCTTTGTATTTATTTATTCATTATTCCATTATCTTTTTCATACATCATCTACTACCTAGCCTCTATTGTCCTCCAATAACCTCCATCTACTAGCATCTCTTTCCTTTGAAAGCTCATCAAATGTAATCCTTATTTTTTGATTGCCTGTCCCTTAAAAGACATCTATTCTGACCTTGCTGCAAAACAGATTTTTTTTTTTTTTTTGTCTTTGATAAGGCTAAAATAAAGTGAGACAGTCATGTTGCAGGAACTGGTATGTAATTCAAATCCCCTGTGGAGCTACTGCCTCWACTGTTGCTGTACTGGTTTTGGATGGAGCTGCCTCAGCAGATCAGCCCCCCACCTGCAACCATGCAGTAGGACACCTGAGGACATGCTGTTGTTTTCCAGTTGTGTCGACATTGCTTGATCCTCCAAGATTCGTGTCTAGCCCAGAGGAAAATCATCTGGGTGTAGAGCCTAGGCGATGGTTGAACACCCTGATGCTCAAGGATGGTGACAATTACTGGCAATTTTTTTTTTCCTGTTGCTCAAAAAACAACAACAACAACAACAACAAACCATGGTTCTACTTTTAGCCTAATTCTGTTCTTACAAACTACAATTATTTTTTCCAGTTTACCAATTAGCCTGGAGGATTTGCTGAATATATTTTGATGCTCAGCCACCAGGTACTTGCAGAAAATGCAAATTATGAGGTATGAATTCATTTGTAACAATGGAATCTAAATAAAGAATGAATATTTGCCCATTTATTCATGTGATAACTTCAACTACACAAAGTAATTCTTGTAAAGAGTAAATGAAGTCTTATTTTTTGGCAGTGACATGTAATAAAAAAAACAAAAAACAAAAAAACAGAGTCCATCTATAATAATCTAACTTTTTTCTATTTTTAATTCAGAAAACTCATTACCTTGTCTAAATTGCTATGTCTGATATTTCTTGTTCCACAATTTATTATTGCTATAACCTGTTACTGTAGTATTTGTCAACTTGTTCTTTTGTTTATTATCTAGATGTAAAGAGCAAGAGTATAATGAAAAAAACCTTCCTACAACCTCCCTGAAGCAGTGAGATTCAGGAAAGTGCTTCGATATAAGTAAAGGTTTGGGAGTTTTGACTAAAGATAGCCAGAAGACCAAAATAACTGCTGATTTATCAGGAGGTACAATTAATCTTTCTTAGCATTTTCCCATTAACAAACTGAGTTTCTAAAAAGTATTCTTTTTAGATTGTGTGAGAATGTTTCTCCTAATATACATTTTCATCTTGTCACAGGAGGATTCAAACTTTTTTTTTTTCCCCAAATGCTATTTCAGTGTCTTGTCCTAAAGCAGACATTTAAGGTAGGCCAGATGACTAGCTCGGGTGTAGATGTCTACCACAAAGTTGGATGAAATGAATCCATTCTTCAGATCAGTTGTTCCGAGTTCACGAAGCCCCACACTGGGGCGGTGTCCATCCTGAAGGATCCCCCCGTACTGAACGGCAGAGATGCCAGTGCCGTTCCTCTCCTCCTGCCTTCCTTCACTGGGAGCCTTGCAAAGGTGAGAGCTCACAACAGTGCCTGCATCCTTCATCCCAAGAAATAAAACAGCAAGAGCAGCTCAGAGGGCTCAGAAGAGATATAAACTGAGGACCACATCTGCAGTAGGGTAGACATAGTCCCAGCGACTTTACTGGGACAGTTTTAACAGTTCATTAATTTGCAAGTGTCAAGTAGCTTTGTTTTAAAAAGGAAAAGAAGGAAAGCTTCGTAAATGCATTAGCCATTTAATTACCACAATCTCACAGTATTTAGTGCAGAAACCAACCATGGTAATTACACCGTTCAACTCCCTATTCTGTCTCTGTTCCACAGCCAGTGTTTTCTAAAACATCCCAATTAACACACTTGTCAAACAGCTCATTTTCCTAGCCTGCCACGGCCACACTCCCACCATCAGAAGCTGTCTCCAGTAACGCGCAAGGAGGCTGCCTAGCTCACCCCGAGTCCGACGACAGGCTCCAACGGTTTAGTCATTCCATTCGTCTTTTCCTGACGGTTTTACAGCAAACCAAAAAAAATATCTTGCAAAATCTTTGGTGAACATGAAACCTTTAGTGGGCTTAATCTAATCCACCTTTAACTTGTAGAAACTTGACAATAATTCTCTCTCACGCACATGTTAGGAAAAAGAAGATACTTTTTATGTAGTGCTACTATTTAAAATAATAGCGCAGAATTATCATGGGCAGTCAACATTGCCCACACTCACCTTCCTCAGATAAAAGGAAAGAAGATACAGAGATATACACCATACCATACCCGATTTATGAATGTTCTGGTTTATCATACCATATGACAAAATAATCGCACTATTTGTGGTATACAGCAAGAGACAGCTGCTGAGTTTGATTAACCATTGAAGCTGAGGCATTTAAGCAATCCTGGTAGGCATTTAAGGCAAGCACCATACACCACAAAGCAATAAAGATTATGGCTATGGTACAACAGACTATACCCTGAAAAAAGGAAAAGGGGAAAATGCCTTCTGCTATCTCAGATGACGGGCCATGTTAACGTTCTTTGGATTCTCCAAAGGGATGTTCAGTATATGCAGTACTGTACCGAGAAGGACAGTCTGTCCTTAACTTCAGTGCACTTTGGATCCAGATAATGTGATGACAGGAATAACCTGTGCATGAGACAGTTTAGCCATTTTGAAGGAAAACACCATAAAGCCATCAGAGCTACTGGCAGACAGCTCTGAGACAATGGGAAGTTGTCTCCTTAAAAAGAGCTGAGAAGATCCTCGAAGATCAAGGATCAAAACAAACAAACAAAAGATAGAATTATTCCTCTTCCCTCCCCAGATCACTCCTGGAGAGAACTAATATTCACTACATTTTGAAATTTTAATCCTATTGTGATTATATGTGAATTTCTACCAAGTGTTTCATCACAAGTAAAAGCTTCCTGGCTGCTTCTGCAGAGCAAAAGATGCAGTTAAATTTCACAAGGTTTTTGGCACATAAAGCAAACTCAAAAAGCCATTCAAATACACATATAATCAAACCCCAGCATTGAGGGCAGCTCCAGATTCCAAAACATTAAGCCTCTTTACTTCGTATATTTTATACTTTCAAAGGAAACTACCATTTCAAGAAGGCACTGTTGATGGTTACACATCTCTTTCCATAGCATTTCCATCAAGTGTAGGTAGATTTTCAGGGGCAGAATTATTACTGATAGACCACCAAGAATATTAGTCTTGCAGTTTGGGTCTTATTTAGGAAGCAGATAATGAAACTTTTTCTGAAAGGAACAGGCCAGGTCATGTCCTAATTAAATCAGGTTTAAGAGACTGTCCTTAGATAATTATTCATTATGAGGATTCTTGTGCTTGCTAAAGGATTAGTCCTGCTCACCGCTAGGTTAACTGTCTACCCCCCTTGGTTATTAAATTTTCAGCCTGAGAATATGGCCGCCTCCATGCAAGTGCACTTGCATTAATAAGAAATGCTGCTAATCAGTGACCAGCACCGCTTCCCCTCCCCAGTCCTTCGCATCCGCTCGCAGGCACTCACTGCTATGGACTGCTCTCCTGGGCAAGCGTTCAAAGCAAAATGGAAAGCAGTGGTAGTAACTGATTCACAGCCTTCTAGCACCATGATTATCCTTATTACATTGTTTAACCACTATTTCTAACTGTTAAACACACACAACTCATTTTTTCCAGTACAAATGTACTTCACGTGTAACTTCAACGCTGCATGTGCAACAGGACTATAATAAAATTAATTCACATGAGTGAGTTTTACAAGGTACAGTTCCAAAAGCTGTTAATTTAAAGCCATTCACAATATATTTAAATTTTACAGGCAGTGTTATCAGTGTCACTGTAACACATTTATATTGCTTTTCTATTACTTTTGAATTTCATAGTCTCTTCTACAAGCACGGGACTGTGTTAATACACCAGAAGACAGTGCTAAGCGCTTGGCCCTCTCACAGCATGGTATTTATCATGTTCAACTCCTCCTTCCCACAATTCTCTATTTGGGCCCACTCCCACTATGCCTTAAGTTACATGTATGCTTGCTCGGCAATTGGTGAGCTAGCAAAGCCTTAGGGTAGTTCGGCTACCCCAGTAACCAGTAACAGGGTCCTTGAACTTAACATCAGATATTTGGCATGCACTTTCCTTCCAGCCTTCCCCCTCCCTGCACAGCAGAGATCATTATTTAAGAAATGCTAAGGACTGGAAGGCAAGTGGTTATGTATAGTTTTTACTTGTACATAAATCTGAAGTATAACTATTTTTTGTATGATATATAGCAGTAAGTAGCAAAAGCAGGAATACAACCCAAGAATCGCAACCTACCAGATCTACCAATCAGTAAGACCTATAAAAGTCCTTCAAAATTAATTTAGCTTTTATTCAGAGAACTGCTGACCCTGCAGTGGATTTGGCCAGGACAACAGGACATTTCGGTGCATATCCACATGAGCCTGCAAACCTCTGAGATTTCGCAGGTATCACAGAACAACGTTGGGCAGGAGCAGCATTTCTCTTCCAGAAGACAGCAAGCCTGGGCCACGCAGCAGACCCTCTGGATTTTCTGTACTTCCTACAGGTCTGATGACAGACACTGCACAAACCACCAATCAAAAATAAAATAAGTTGCTAGAGTTACCAGAGGATACAGCTGCCCAGCCTGAAGAGCTATGTCCTGCTTAAATCACCTGAAACTAACAACAGCATATTTTATTACCTGTTAAAAGTCATTTCGCTGTTCACTGACGTATACTTGATATGCATTACAGTGCTGCTGCATGGTCCTTGGGATGCGCACAAATCCCTGAATTTTATATGCATTTCCAACATACAGTGAAATCTTAGCGTTACTCAGTTCTGAGCTATATATATTAGTAACATAATGCAACATCATCACAGAGAAAGTAAATTATATTTGAACAGAGATAAAGAGTGTGGCAAATTTGGATTATTTATGTTATAGGTCAAACTCTACCCTATATACAATGTCTTGTGCAACGCCAATAACACTCCTCCAACAGGTTCATCCAACACGCCACTTATCCAGCATCAGCCTGACACCCATCCGATTGCCCCAGCAACAGGAGCCCAGAGCTTTTACAGTGGAAAAGGGGCAATCTTGTCCACTTCAAGACTAACCTAGGAATGGAGTTTAGTATGTCACTCTTATGATYCATGCTTGCATTATAATTTGTTTTTAATTAATAGATTAATAATTTAATTCTGCCGGTTCTTCCTGCAATGTTAAACTTCTCAACATTTCTAGAGATTAAAGAGCTAAAATGTTTCCTCTGGTTGCATTACCGTGTTTAATAACACTGGTTTCTCCTGCTGTGTTCCAAATTGTACCATTTTCACTCAATGCACCGTAAATTAATTGACGAGATGCAGGACTGCCACAACGAGGCTGGTCTTGAGGGTCGCAGCTCCCTCCTCCAGATTAAGTGGATTAGAAAACTTCCGCTGCCGTTCCCGGCTTCAGAGCCGTCGGGGGTGACCAGCAGACAGCTCGCGTGCAAGAAAGCTGCTCCCACGCGTACAGCTGGTGCACGGGGGCAGCCAGGTGCCATTTTTCACAGAGAATTGCTACCTAATAGGCAGAACGTTTTTTGTTTTAATGCTGGCTCAAAGCCAAATTTCTGTTCACAGAAGTGGTCCTTTTTAATATTTTTTAAATCAAAAGGTTTTTAGGTTCGAAGTAGATAACTGGCTAAGTAAAAGGATAATCACTACACTATAAGCAGCATTCTCCTGAAACGCAGAAAATCCCTGCTTTTCCAGTGAGAGAAATGGGTTGCAAACGCATCCCGCTCATGCAGGCAAGTGCCCTAACCCATGAGCTACAGAACCAGATTTACTCGATGTGCCAGAGCTCTCTAACCCACAAAAAACACAGCCAGACGTTGACTCAAAAGTGCTATTTTTAAGAGAAATGGTCCAAGAGGGACAATTGGATATTCTAGAATGGGGGTATGTAGCTCTAGACAATATAATTCTCATTCTCCCACAGAATAAAAATGTCAAAGGCCTCACACATTTGAGGGGGAAAACAGCCATCACAAAGCGTTCCAGCTGTGTCATACAAGCTACCTTGAAAGAAGAATCATACAGAACATGCAAAAATGGGAATAGATATTAATATGGAAAAACAGCTCAGTTTCATGCTGGCATCACACTGAATCAAAGTTGTTTGATGAAAAAAGTTTGGTAGATGAAGATGTAATTATTGAAGAGAAAGCAAGGAACAACAAACTTGAAAGTTAATGCATAGGGCTGCAAGAAAGAAAAGAAAAAAGAAAGAAGACTAATTGAGCTATTTCAGGGAACACTCCAACAAACCTCGAGTGAGGAAACAAAGGGCCCTTTGACAGTAGAGCGTTAAGCACTTATTTGAACAAGCCTAAATGGAAAAAATATCAGTTACAGTAGAGGTTCATCGTATTTCAATAAGAAAAACTATTACAATGGAGTTAAGCGGAAAACGTCTGTTTTAAATGATTTGACCCTGCAAAAGACAGAAGGCGAACGATGTGCGTCCCTCTGCTCTGGGGGCGTGCAAAAAGGATCTTCCCTCCTGTGAAAAAAGGGTGGGAACTTCCAAAAGTCTGCTGGACATTCAAATATATCACAAGCTGCATAAACACTATGGCAATTATGATCCTAGAGGAGAAGAAAGAAAGTGAGAAAATGAACAAGATTTAAGCAAAAGAATTTCCACATTTTAGTCATTTCTCAAATAAATTTTATCCGATTTCCCAGCGAGAACCACAAACAATGGCTGAGACACACATAAGCATTAGATGAAGGTGAAAGACGCCAATTCCAGTCTCAAATCAATGTAATTTCATGCAGCCTTAATCATGACACTAAGGGAGATATGATTTTTACTTAATTTAATTAAAACACAGGGATTCTATTAAAGTTGATTCTATAGAGAAAAATATTCCATGTTCATCAGCTCAGTGCGTACCTTTCAACAGTGCATTAATTTGGCTAATATCAACCATTACTTTATCTTATCATCTCCTCCCCAAGGGCAAAGAGGCCAGACCACCACTCCAAAGACCCGAGACACCAACAGACTGACAACGAGTCAGAGCCGATGTGCTGAAGTCCTTCCAAGTCCCCCTTCACTCTCCAGGTAATCCACATCCAGGAGAAGACTTCAGTTTCTAGGTATTTGAACTCAAAGATGTCGCTTAAAGTGCTGCAGTGCAGGGCATGCTGGAGTAATGATGCCCGTGTAAAGAGCTTATTTTAAATTTGGCTTTCTTTTCATACCATTGTTATGTGTTTGCAATAGACTATATAAACCAGGTGGACTGAAAAGAGAAACAGTAAAAACTTGACAGTTTTCTTAACAATTGAGAACAACTATTTTCTAGTCTACAGATTTAAGTATTTATTGCTTTAAGTGACTGTATCAACTGACAAATTCCAGGAAGTTGAACACGATCTCTTCATATCTTTCTCTTACAAGAGTAGCATATTTTAATGTGACAGAAATAAAAACCAATGCATCCAGAAAAGATCCAGGATCTTTGACAATTATCCACTTAATACCGTGGAAATAAAGGAGAAAAAGAGAAAAAAAGACATTAATTAGCACTGGTCTATTAATACACATTGTGAATATCACCCATAATATCTGGGAAGCCCTTATGACTTACTTGAAGGGAATTCTAATGACAGACTCATTTCAGCAAAAGAAACAAGGGCATGGAGACAGCAAAATAATTATTTTCATTAAAAGAAAAGTTGCATGAATTCTATAGGGAAGACAAAAAAAACTGAGACGCAAATAATTCCTGGGAAAGTGCCAGGTGTTCCCAAACCCAGCAACACAAACCATTAGCGGGAGACTACACAACCCCAGGGCAAGAATCTACAAATAAAAGAATAACAGCAGTAATTTATGCACATGACAATTTTGTGTGTGTATGTTTGTACAMACACATCTCAATCAGAAAGAGGAAACAAACATTTACAATTAAAAAAAAAGAGAAAAAAGTAGTCCAAAATGTGAAACCTCTGCAGAAGCACACCATACTCTCCACCTTCTTGAAGCACAAAAAAATCAAATGTGATCAAGGATCCCTGCTAAATAAAACTGTCACTATTCCGTATATAGGAATTGTTAATAAAAGTGACAAAGATACAGCAAGAGGAAGTGAGAGCAACTACAGGCAAACTAATGACTGCAACAGACCTTCGTTTAGTGGGTGCTGCCGGTGTTGAAAACACGACTATTTGTCTTAGAGCGTGTTCTACAAACCCTCACTTACTTGCAGCATTACTCAGTGCGGTGTTCATTACTGTTAGTTAGCTGAACTTCACTTCCATGGGGACGGCAAAAGCAGCAGAGTCACTGCAAAGGCAGACAAAACCAGGAGCACGGTTCCGGGGCCTCCTTCCTTCTCCCAGCCCTTTCCGCCGGTGGCTCCGCAAAGGCACGTCCTTCAGCAAGGAAGCCCGGGGAGCCCCTTCCCGGCCAGGCCGTGGAGCCCTTGTTCCCCTGCCGTGCTCAGACCAGGCAGGACATCCGAACAGCCAGGGCACCTCAGCGGTGCGTAAGGACTGTGCTGGCAGAAATGCCGTGCCGGGAGAGCGGCAGCGGAGCCGAGGAGCCCGCTGCGCCCCGCGAGCGGCCGACCCCCCGGGACACCTCGGCCACCTTGGGGCCACGTTCCCAGCCCAGCAGCAAGGCCAGGTTTTCAACGGCTGCGCGCGCCATCGATTCAGCTAAGCCTGCAGGACTGGCTTGCTTGCTTGCTTGCTTGCAGTTATAAGAAGGTCGGCTTTTTTGGGTTGTTTTCTTTTAGACATGAAGAGCAATGCCAGCAGGGCAAAATCCTGCACTGGGCGGGAGGCGCACATACGTTTTGTGGCAGGATTCTGGCTCTTCCCTTGTCAGCAGCTACCTAACGTTATCAAAAGCCATTCTGATGAAACAATTTACTATACAGACACTTTGCCAATGCACTACTGGTTTTCAAACTCAGTTTATCAGTTGAAAAAACACATTCTTTTCACTGAACACTTAAACTTCAACCAAAAAATTTTTCTTTAATAAAAAAAACGCATCAAGGATAACATTAATGATTTTACAAGAGATGCAAGTATTTTATTTTACTTTCTCACAGCTGAATATCCCACAGATTTAAACTTTCTACGTGTCAAATATCCCCGTGTCTCTTTGGGATCAGTTGTAGAAGATGCAGCCTAACACATACAAAGGAGACCGATAACAAAGTCGCAGATGGTGTCTCCCAAATGTGCAATTTGTTTGTTTGCTTTAATGAATGATGCCCATCTTTCTAGAAAGAGAGTCATTTCCCACTTCTACTGTTTTTCTTTTTTTACATATTTTAAAAACTCCATCATACCAGAGCAATTATAATTTTAGTGTTTATTTCATGAGTACTTTTAAAATTTTAATATCCAGCCGAATATCTTCATAATGCACTAAGCTTGCCCATATTTTATGAGTTATAGAACTAAACATTCAAATCAATATCCAGAAAGTATCACATCTTTAAACCAAATTAACTTACATAGGAGCAGTTAATCCTTGGTGTCAAGTCATGGTGCCTTTTTATTTTTTTTCCCCTTAAGTAATTTAAAAGATAATTTCCCTGAGGATTTAAAAGCACTGAGATACGCTATATGGAATAGCATCAGCTCTGCCTGGGAAGAAGGACACACTTCACGTGTCTTTAAAATAAATTGCCAGAGAATGTAATGTAGCCTTCCTGGGTACTTTCATCATAGCGCTACCTATTTATTAYCGAGAAAATGTCAAATTTGGATGTTAATTCAGGAAGCAAAAACCTTATAGCTTGAACCATGAAAATGAAACTCATAATGCACAAAGAAACAGCAGCAAAACATCTCAAAGGGAACTAAGATGATGAATCTTAGCTTGAGGATATCTGTAATTAAAATGGATAGTGCATATATAAGCACATTTTATACATCAACATTAAGACGTAGGGTCCCCTTAGTGCTGATGCACCAAGTGAGGCCAGCAAATAGGACTGGATCCCCACAGATCCACAAAGTCCTGGAAGTACATCATTCTCTTAAACATGAGCATTGCAGAACCACGGCAAGCGGACAATACTGCGGGTTCAGACGCCGGCACTAGGCAGATGTTGCTCAGCTCCGGCAAACCTAGCGGCTGGGAGTTTAGACGTCACTGCATCTGACTACTACCTAGTCTGAGGCCAAGCCTGGTTCCRTTAATTCTTAGTCTCTAGATTTTATTACTGAAAGCCATGATATCAACCAACAACATTATGGCTGACTAAGAAAATGGAAATACATTTTCAAGCATTAAACAAAAAAATTGTGCCTATTTTCATTTCCCTGCACTGTTCTGAGCAGCCACCATCCCCCTCTTCAACATGAGCTGTCTGGACCCCAATCTTTCACATTTGTCTTAAAAGTTGTGACTCCTCAAACACACTTGAGCCAAATTCAAGCGATTGGTCTGGAATTTAAAGCCCTGCATGAGCTTTGCACGATCTGTAGACATAGCTGACTAGTTGCACACACATGCTCCATCTTACAGGCTAACTACTGCCTACTGGAGGAAGGGAACTGTCTACGCCAGGAGTCTGAAAGTCAAATCCAGCAACCTTGTGTTCCTCATCGCGATTACAGACACGGAAAACACTCCTAGACACCACAGACCTCAAGGACTTCAAATCAAAATACAAGGTCTCACCTCCAAGTCGTTTTTGCCACAAAAAGACCCAATAACTTATATTCAATAAAACAGGTGGAAAAGTGACACTAACTATATATTTACATCCAAGATAAATCTCAAAAACTCCTCAGTGTTATAGTGCTAGAAAAGGTATTATTTTGACAGAGTATTTTATTTAGGTATTCATATACTAGTATTACTGCACAGAAACCAAATTGTCTTTTCTGGCATATACTGGAAAGACAACTATTTATAAAGAGAACCTACCTTACTTTGAACTCAATTTTGCTAAATAATTCAGCATAGYATATTGCTTAGGAGAAGCTTAAACTCCCAAAGAAAAAGACCAATGTCTAATCAAATTTGCCCACCTGGAAAATTGCAGTACTTGTTCAATGTTATCAGAATGGCTCATTTACTGTAGTGGCACTGTACAAAAACAGACTAGCGTATAAACCATTATCTTGATTATAGGATTATTCCTGTTAGCAGTCATTCATTTTAAACCATCGCTATCCTTTTTAAAAGGAGACAGAGTGCTGCACGATGCTACAATAACCATAGTAAATATTGCATCCTCATTGGGGGCTCCTAGGGATAATTACTGCTCAGTACCAGGGTAGGTGCCTGAACTCAATCTCCTACTACCTGATACTCAAAGATGTTACTTTTGATGTGAATCTCGGGAAGACTTTGAAGGTTTCAGCTATTAACTGGCTTCCTAGCACTCTGTTCCTGCGGGATGCCATTGCGCCTTTACCAGGACACAGGAGCATCCACGGGGAGACTCGCGCTCTGCCTTTCCCTGGGGAAAGRGCGGCCGCCGCTCAGAAGGCTCTGTCTGCCGCACAGACCCTTCAACAGTCAGTTATTTGCAAACCACCACGACAAAACCTAATGGAGCAAAAAATAATCAAGTAGCTGACTGCATGCACAGAAAAGCATTAAGGCAGATTGTGATGAAGGAAAAGAAAGGGTTTAAATAACATCCAGATCCCCACTGAGTCATTAGCCAGCAATAACCACCTAACAAGACAGTGTCCTTTGCCTACTCAGCCTCATCTAAACAATCACCAACGGTCAGACAATATATACAAATTAATTGACCTGCTTCTGCCTGTGCGGAAGGAAAATGCACTYTTCCTCTCAGCCAACAGCCCCTACAAGCTGTCGCCCCCACGACTTGCACTCCTTGCCCAAGGAAGGGAGCGAGAGATGCATCCTTAGGGCATCACTGCAGTGCCTCTTCTCAAACTCCATCTCTCCATTTAAGAGGCATAAAATAGCTGAAGGAAGGAAGGAAGGAATATATTTGGGGAGTGAGCACTGTCAGACAACCAGGCAAGGCTCTTGGAAGTAGTGTGAAAAGCAAAAAGAAAATGAAAATGAGTAACAGCACAGTTTGCTCCCCCTTATACTTTTCCACCTCACTCAATATTTTACATGGCACTATAAATAATATCAGACTGCTTGCTTACAAGTAATGAGCCATTAAGTAGAATCTTAGCAGATAGCTAAGAAGACACTCTTCTCTAATTGACTTTATTGTTGGAGTAATTAATAAGATCCAACTTTCCCTCTTCACATGAAATGTGCCCATGTTGTTCCAAGCATCGAATGCTTTCTCCATGAATATTTGTGAATATTTGTGTGCAATGAGAACCAATCTGGAAAATGAAATTCATAGTCTGTGTGCACAAATTCCCCCTTTTAAATGTCCTTGTGAATCTCAAGGTGAATTAAGTTTTCAGCTTTTTTTATGACACATTTGTCAGCGTAGCCATTAGTGATGGCTGGCGTTGATGTTCTTTATTAATACATTTTCAAAATAATTCCCAAGAAACCTAGTGAGGAGAGAATAAGTCAAACAGGCTGGTATCTAAAAAGTCTCACTGGTCAAATCTCTTGGAATTGCAAAATTTTGATGACAAAGCAAAACTACTTCATTTTGTCCACATTTCCCAAATTTTTACTCCAGAATAGTCCTATTCTAACTCCGATCTCTCACGGGGGAATCAAGAGAAACTGCTCAGGTCAACAGCCGCACCTGCACGCAAACAGGGAGAGACCAGAACAAGCAAGAACCTCAAGAGACACGGAAGTATTATACAAAACTGAAGCATCAGACATAAAAATGGAGCACAGCCAGAATTTCAGCAGACTTCTGACCACACCTGGATACCCACAGGAGCCACCGCAGGCCAAGTCACTGCATACACAGTGGTTCCTTGCTTTTCTCCCTCAAGACCTTGCTCTCCCATTCCCTTTCACAGCCCTGCCACCAGCAGCCGCCCCACAAACCCTCTCCCCTACGCCTGGAGCTCCCTTCCAGCAGTGCAAGGGGCTCTGTGCACTCTCTCCCAGCCCTGGAATCAGGGTCACAGAAGATCTTCTGGCTTTGCTCTGCCTGGCTCTACATTCCTTCTCTTCCTTACTCTGCCTCCCCTTCCTTCTGTCTGAGAGCATTTTAATCTGCTCCCAGACACRGGGCAGATCTAAACGTGGGCCTCTGTCTTTAGTGGAAGGGGCCAGAGCCATCCCCAGCTAACCCATGCTCTGCAGGCGAGGATGCATTGCCACCAGCTGCTAGCACTTTGGCTAGTGGGTGCCTGGCCAGTTCACTGCATTTGATGCCAAACCAAAAGGTTCTTCCACTAGAGACATGCAAAAAACCCTGTGAAAATTCATTCAGGCATCACAAAAAAATTACATAAGGATAAGATTTGATCAGTAACAGACAATTAGAACTTATAATAATAAAAGAACTAGGCTACAATATCAGTTATAGTTACAGATGCCAGGATGATACGATCAAAAAGACCTGTTTGGCATTGTAAGAACCGATACAAATGCAGACTCTGTTTCAGAGAATTCATAATTTATGACAAGATGCAGTAGCTTGATATCAGACAAACAGGGTCAGGGGGTGGACAAATATGAAYGCGTTTTTCTGAATTCACAGTCTTGATAATTAGTGCAGTTTCAATTATGCACAATAACAGCAGAGAAAAAGAACAATTTTCTTCAGTCTTTCCATGCAGAAGTGAATTTACAAAGGTTTGCTGCTCTTTCCGTTTTGCATTTTAAACTGGATTCCTCTTTCCTTTCACATCCAATTTGGAGCATAATTTTTCATTGCCATTCTGAGATGTGGCAGCAATCAAGTGGAAATAGCGGCCAGTAGCCACAGTAAATCATGACTGGGGAGTAATTAACTTGTCTGTAATTAACCATATCTGGCAAGAAAGTGTGGCATCTTATAACTAGAGTGAGGGGAAGGGGGGGAAAAAAAAAATCACATCTAGCATAATTATTGATGATCACTTCCAATAGAATTTGTTATTTAAGCATATACAGTGTTTAACAAGAGAGCAGATGATTCAGTGCTCTGAGCATCCTCACCCTAAACAAATAAAATAATTTCTTCACTCAGACCATTGAGGACTTTCTGTAGAGCCAGTTCACAGTGAAGTTCCCTAACCTTTGGATGACTGCCTCACCCAAATCTCCAGGTTTCCCAAAATCCCTGTTAAAAGTGGTATTTCCAGTAGTCTCTGGTGTGACTTCTGCATTGCTTAGCAACTGCTACGGTTTATACCTGCATAAAAAGCAGAAGCAAAACTACATTTGAAGGAGCTATAGGCCAGAAAGTATCATATCATCAAGTCTTACCCCAGCCTAGCTCATATAGTGAATTCTCCTCTCGGATATTCTCAGAGATGAGGAACAAAGAGGTAACAGGTATTACTGGGTCAGAATTTACAAGTCAGAGCCCCATGAGTAGTCTGCCCTTGGCCGATTTCTACTGCATACTAATATCAGTCGATTCCATTTCAAATGCTCTCTGCACGTTACAGGGCTGGGCTTCAGACAGACCAGTATGGAGAGTGGCCCCAAGTGCTCCCTGACTTTAGTTTGCATAGCCATTTCTACTGATGCAAAGCAAAAAACCAAAAGTTACCTAATCTGAATGGTGCTACACACATTTCACATTTATTTTGCACCATCACACGTAGCTGTGCTTGTACAAAGGCAGGTCCCATGGCTGTCAAATACATCCCAAGCAAGCACAGGCAGAATAAGGACACAGGTGGCTTAATATCTTACAGCTTCTCTCAGCATCCACAGTGTAAATACAATGCACAATAACTATCAAAATGCAAATAGTGGAAGAAGTCCCTAAAAACAACTTATTACCACTGCTGACCTCCCTAAGAACAACTGTTGTGCTGTGAGCTTCTAACAGACTGAAATGTAGAGAAATAATTGGGTCTATATAAGCTGAGCTTAGAGCTGTAAAAGAGAAAAAAAAAAGTTGTTTAGATGCTAATTAATCCTATAAAAGTACAAGTAGTAGTGATTTGTGTCATTAAATTGCAACACAGATGTTTCTGGTGCTCCATGCTCAGTTTAGAAAATAACAATAAAAGGAGTTGAGTATACGCTGGATCATTAGAAAAAATTTCTTTTTATCATGATGAAGAGAAAAATCTTACTGCCCTGACACTCCAGGCCAGTGGGGCTTTGCGAAGACTCCTCTCCTGCTTGTACTGTGAACACCAAATAAGGCTGCTAAGCTGTAAGGGAACCTGAAAGCAACCTGGAAGCAAACCCACAGGAAAACTTAGTAGGGTGCACTGCTGGACCTGATTCTAGATTTGAACACAGATGCATCCAGATCGTCCGCATCTAGGCATATTCAAAACAGATGTGCTACCTATACCTGGAAAAGACATCCTCTCTGCCGTTATGGGAATATTTTGACTTTTGCTCCTAGGGCATAAAGATCATAATTCACCTCCTGCTCACAGGGAAGTTAATAATGTATTGAATGACTGATATAAGAAATGAATCATTGTTGTGTATTTCTGTGGTTTCAGATCTGTTTGTTCTGCAAAGCCCTTTGTTCTAATATTTATAAGGTGTCATGGTAAAGTATGTTTTACAGGGAAGCACTTAAAAGCATATCAGTCTTTGCGAATAAACCATCATTTCAGGAATGACTTTCAAATAATCTGGCCATTTTAGTTTCTCAGCAATTTCTTAAAATAATTACTTAGACCATTTCCAAAGAGACTAAGAGATTAAGAAACTAATGAGATTAAGATCTCATTCTTCAGCAATCTGAATGATCTTAAGTAGCTTCTATTTCCCTTCGCCCTTTTTTTGTTTTCCATGATATAAAATTTGTTAAAACAGATTCAGAAACACTGCTTAACAGCATTCATTTTTACTTTGGAAAGAGCCGGGACAAGGAATGACAGAGAACACCAGTACTTTCTCCCCACTAGACTGGAATAGCCGAGATTCCTGATCCTGCAAGCCGCACAGCTAAATCTTCCCGTGACCAAGGCTCTCGTCACGTACCCGGGAGAGCAGCGGGGCAAGAAGGTGCTCAGCGTGATTCATTACTACAAGCCCCCAAGGACCTTCCAAGGAGTCCCAACATCAGCCAGGCTGATCTGCGATACAGGTAATTTGCAGGATGACCATGAAGTATTGATGCCTAAAATTTACTGAGTTGTCATAGCTGTGACTCTGGATCCAGCACCCCCCAGCGCCCACTAATCCTGACATAACATCAAAACTGCACGTCAACTGTTCACAAACTGCTTGGGGCTTAGAATTCTTCTAGGTTGGTGCAAGCCAGAAGACCAAGAAATACAGGGTCTTCGCTTGCTTTATTCAATGGCAGGATCACAAATCTGAAGTGTCCTTTACTTTACATTTTGAATAATGATTTACCTTGGACAAAACTGATGGCAGTTTTTTCAGAAAGTGAATTTTAATATGTAAAAGCAGCATTTCATCCCTGTTTTCTCCTGCCTGTTCTGCACTTCATCTTCCCCCAGCCACAGGTGGTCAGAGGCAATACAAGATCTCAAATGAATTTATTTAAAAAGCAGCAATAAACAGAAGAACAAACTGAGCAACCAGTCCAAGAGTTGTAGGAAAAAAGCAATTATTAGTGGGCTTCTCATTCTTTCACCAAGTTATTTCCCATTAAGCTCCAATACTTCTCAACTTCCAAAGGATGGCAAGAGCAAAGCCTGCCCCCAGATTAGGATTTGTTGACTGCATGCAAGAGCCAGACCCTTTCAAATGCTCACGAAAACAGGCCCCCAAATAAGACTGTTAAACCAATATTAGACAAGAAACCAAAGACAACACTAAAGACAAGAAAACATTTAGCGGTTGTCACGCGCTTGATTCTCATACTCTGTTTCAGTCCCTTTGCTCCAGTTCAGTGGCAAAAAAGCAGCTACAATCAACACAAAACCACCAGAGATTTCCCCTAAAAGAGGATCTTCTGCCTTAGCCATGGCTGCCTGGGAATAGCAGAGCTCTCCCAGGCTGCCTTTTCTCTATGCCCACCTGCCCAGCAGCTGCTCGTAGGTGCCTCCAGGCCAGAAAAAATGACAAGATAAATAAATCAGTAACAGTTCTTCACCTTTGGCTCCTGCATCTAAGAATCTGCCCTAAATAAGCAGTTTGCAGACATGCGAGATGTTGAAGGCCTGCAGCTCCCACCCACCGCTGTGCGAGCTGTGCACACTTCACGGCTCCCCGACCCCGAAGGGCCGCACTCGTTTATTATCGTTATTGAGCACACTACTGCAGGTAGCTCAATATACTGCTTTGCATGCATTCACATATAACTGTATTTTTCTTTCAAGCACAGTATATTTGATGCATTCCCTATAACGTGCCTTTTCTATTCACTTACCATTAAAATATTTTAAATCATGGAGATTCTGTCATTCATTCTCCTTGAAAAGTTAAACTTATCAGGACAATCATGTTAGCAATGAGTAACAATATCATGGCAATTTCTCTTTTCTTCAAGTATCTCCACAGAGAGGAAAAAACAATATTTAACAAATGGGGAAAAAGAGGCTAAAAGAGTCAACTTCTCTAGCTGGATATTTTAGGAGGACGCCACTGATTTCTGTGGCACTGTGCCTATTAGTTTTAGCAGTGAATAGGTCCCGACGTTTTGGGCATTTAATTCTACATTACACAGCAAAAGTCAATGAAAGGCTAGACTCTAAGCGGTATGTCTTTCCCTTGTTATCACCAAACATTCAGCTATGTTTTCATCCCAAACTCTTATTTTCCATGAAGAAAAGATGCTTCCCATCTGTACTGCAGCTAGTTCAATACTAAATATTTATATGTCAGTGCGTTTTGGAAAGGAAGTACATTATCACCAAGATTAAAATAACGGAATTTTCTGCACGTTGAGCAAACGGCTTAATGCCTTGATTCAGAAATATGCATCTAGTTAAATTCAGGCTTAGGGTCTTCCTTGTATTGATGGATTTAAGTGTGTGCTTAAGTGCTTTCCTGAAGCAGAGCTTAACACATGGAAAACCTTTTGAAACAAGAAGACCGAAAATTAAAAAGCCCTGAAAGATGGCTATTTAAATCTTCAACTAATCCTGCTTGCTCAAATATTTACGAGATTCCTTTCAATAGCAGAAACATAGTTATTTTAAATAACTGTAGAGAATAAGTTAACTGATAGCACCAAAGAAAATTCATTTTATAAATTCAATCTGCTTTCAAATTCCCCCCCCCCCTTTTTTTTTAAGGTAGTGGGCTACCTGACTATTCTATTAGGTAGTCTCTAATTAGGGCGTCTGTTAGACCTCTCCATAGGGCTCAGTAGGAAGAAATACCTATTCATATCACCACATCTAATTCAAGCAGATCTATTAGAAGAAGAGACAGAGAACACAAGAACAAAAGAAGCTGTTATTTAAAAATTAAAAATATACTGCCAAAGGGTAAGAAAGCCCAAAAACTTAACAAAGCTTCTATGACAGCTTAATTTATCTGAGTAAATGATACAGTAATTTAGAATAAATCTGGAAAGAATGTGACGTGGAATTAATGAAGTGTATGACAGGAAGGCAATCTGAGGCAAAAAAAAAAAAACAACTGCTAATGTATTTACAAAGATAGAAATACACTAAACTAGTCCTTTATTAACCCAGATATTGTTAAGAAAATACTCTTGTAGTCCAAGCAGTAAAAGGTTTGCAATAAACACATACCTTTTCAAAAATAAATAAAGCATCTTCATTTTATTCAATAAAATAAATACTTTTGGGGTGGAGGGAGGGAACCCACCAGATTGGGGGCATAACTTAAGTGTGATCTGCAAAGCTGGGGGAAGAAACCATCAATATGTTATTACTGATATAAATGATCTCTCTGCTCAAGAAAAGCATAGGTCTGGGAGGAAAACACAAGCCCTGCAGAGTAGAAGAACGGGAGTTTTTGGCAGAGCTCAACAGCAAAGATGGCCACAGTAAATACTTATTTTATACACAGAGCTCCCGACCCCAGTGCTGGCAAGTACACACATGTACCCAAAGTCAAGGGGACTCGAGGACATGCTTGAAGTCCAGCATACGCTTCAACTGTTTTGCTGGAGCAATGTCAAAGATTCATGCCTTTTGAGGATACAAAACAGGGGATAAATCATATAAAGTGGAAGCGATAAGAAAACTAATCCTTACAAAGGACTGCAGCTGGGCTATTGAAGCCCATGACTGGGTCATGCCTCCACCGCACAGATTACATGACTGAGTCCTAACCAAGGCCCACCCTCAGGACACAACCGCCCTGTACCGGCGGTCAGACAAATCCCATCTACCTAGCACAAAAGGCGTTCCCAAAAAAATAGATGCAGTTTTCTTCACTTGAAGAGTTTTCTTACTTATGTATTTTGGCATAATAAAATATCACCAGTTCTAGAAACAGTAACTCATGCTGATGGCATCTGCAGCTTACACCCAACTCATTTTTAAAAATTAAAAATGATGTTTCCGTGTATTTTCATGGTACTAGTACTTGACCCAGGGAGAATTTAGCCAAGAAGGATGCAAGGTTTTCTCTTCGTGCTTCATTTGATATTTCAAGTTCTCGTACATCTATTAAATGATTAATATACTTATTCAGCAAAGTCCTGCATTCATGATCACTTTATTATCAGCTAAAAAGACAAAAATAGGACCAAATTTGCAGACCTGAGTGCCTACATTTCAGCGTGGAAGTGCTGGAGACTGTGAGCACTCTCAACCTTTACAAAATGAAGTCCTTGATGTTTAAACACCAACATTTTCTTTACGATGTCAAATGGGTATCTCTGCCTTTTGTAAGGACTCAAATTCACAAACAGAATGCAAAAATGGTATTTATCACAATGAGTCGGAGAGAAGAAAAAAGGGACAGTAAGAAAAAATGCAACACAATACAAAGAAATGAAAGAATATACATATGTGCTGCATTAATAAAAGACTTTAGGAAGAAGGAAAACCATAAAAAGACTAGGCTGTGGGCACAGTAAAGCCAGTGAATAGGATTAGATAAAAAGCTTAAGATAATAAAAATAGTTTATTCAAGAAATAAAAGAAAAGAATGAAAAGGGGGACAAAGGAAAAAGCAATTCACATTTTTAGCTGAATGGACAATGGAAAGAATATTCCGAGTTCAGCTATACAGAATTACACTTTGTTACTTTGTATACTCCAAAAATATTCCAGGTCATTGTGTATGAATTCAAAGAAATACCAATATTTCTAATACTAAATACTAACATATCAGAAATTTGGAGATTTAAATATCTAAAAATATTACTACATGTAAACCATAATAGCTTTGCTTTGTATATACAAGGCTAGAAGAAATCTGATCTAACCCCAGATGAAACCACAGACAGACATTCACTTAAGGCCAGTAAAAAAGTGAGGCCCTCAGCTTCAATTCATGGACAGATATGCATCAAAGGGTGCAAAAATCAGATCTGAAGGCATTTCTTGTGTAGAAAAACACTCTGTTATGTTGTTGGGKTTTTTAAATAACCAGATGATCTGCAGTATTTCTACAGTCGTGATGCAGATCTTTAGCATGAAAGCAAAGATAATACACATTTTAAAAGCCACGCTAGAGTCACTTAATTCTGAAGCTGAATAGCAACACACATCCTCTGGACAAAAAGATGGCCCAAGCTATTGCAGGGCACCAAAACACATGGTAGCACCTTACATTCTTACGCTGACTGCCCACTATACAAGCAGCACGGTATGCTGGAAGGCACCAAACAGCTGCGTTTCCTCCGCAGCAGGGAGGGAAAGGCTTGGATCTGCCTCCCCAGATGTTGGGCAGAATAACCACTGCACTGCCTGGAGGAGCACTGGCCATGTTAGCATTAGATCTAGTATGTCAGCTCAGCCCAAGGCTATACTTGATGGCCTACCTCTAACTCTGAGCTCATGGACAAGCCACAGCTGAGGTCTTCCCACAGCACAGACATGTCCCATGTCCGTGAGCCCCGTCTTGTGTATTCTGCGCTCCTCGTGCTGCTTACTAGTGTATTGCCCTGTAATACACAGAGATAAAAACAACTAAATATAAGGAAATAAGAAACCCAAAGCTCTTTGTCTACTTGTTCAAAACCTCAGGTTCTTTTAACATGGTATTAATTTGGCACGGCACACGCTGTGTTCCAGAAGAGATGAACAAGGGACTCTATGGCGAGCGAGCTGAGCAAAATAAGTAACAAAAAAGTCCCTACCCCAGAGGGCTTGTAAGGGGAGGATGCAAGCTGTTTCAATGCAGCGAAGCAGATTACAGAGAGAGAAAGCACAAAGCATGCAACAGCCTTTGCAGCCAGCATACTCTGTGCACTAGGTGAGTTTTCATAATTACTCGGATAGGTGAGAGGAAGGAAGTTTGACACACTGGACCCAACGTGGCAAGTTCTCTGCATGCAACACTGCCTCATGCTGAGAGCCCACAGGCCAGAGTTCATTGACTGCAAACCTCTCGCAGGGGAGCACAGCCTTGTCTACACATGAAAGTTATTCTGGAACAAAGCCAGGTGTGTGAACTTAAAACTGCTCCAGGTAGGACACTTTTATGCTGTGTTTCTCAAGCTTAATCTTAACCACTTCAAAAATGAATTACACAGTCTCACTAAAAGAGAAGCACTTCATGATGAACCATTCTTCAAACAGAAACTTCAGACTTCACACTTATTTTGGAACAACCACCCAAGAACAATTTCCAAAATTTACAAGCCCTTAGAGCCAGGTTTCAGTAGGAGAAACCTTTCTTGGTGTGACATGTTGTGAAACTTCACACTCTACTTTGAAACAGTCAGTCCTTGATACTAATATTTCATAGGTAAATCAACAGTAATCACCACAGAGGTCAGAAAATCCAGTGCTTCCTGTAAAATGCGGAGGGTAGGTTTTCTTGATCTAGCACCGAGGCTCTAATTTTTTTTTTTTTGGGGGGGGGGGAGGGGAGTGCTTTAAGAGACTAAATATAATTAAGGTTTTTTTTCAAATATGACTGGCACTCACTCCAACTCAGCTCATTCATTTTGGAGTCATACTCAAGTCAAACAAGGGGCCTCTCCCTCGTAGAGGCTGTTTAATCAGGGGTAGGAATGACCAGACAATGTTGTCTGGTACTCTTCTCAGTCTAGGTAAGAACTAAGTCACAGTCAGATAGCTGAAATACTAAGCTTTTGAGACACCTGACTGTATTTACATTGACCTGAAATATGTCAGCTTCAGACTTTTTAGATTATTTTTTCATTTTTGCAGTGATCTGTTGCTCTCCTTCACAGAAAATGGCTTTGAGAAGACATCAGTATAGCTAAAGAGGAGAAAAAAAAAATCCTGAACTGATGGCATGTATCCAGCCATCTTAGTCTTTGGAGAAGAAGAATGACCTAATGATTAGGACTGCAGCCTGCACCTAGAAAACCATTTCAATATACTGCTCTGCTACCAATTCCTGTGCGGGGTTAGCAAGTAATTCGTCGTCCCTGGGCCTGCRCTTTGCTCAAAGAACGGAGGAAGGACGGACACCACAGACATTTTTTACACAAGCTTTCAGAGAAGTATTATAGACTGCAAGGTCCCCTGATACAACACATAAAGGTCGTGTAAACTACCTAGAATAGACAAAGAGAATGAAATACCAGTTCCTATGGAAAGCACAGCAAGATACTCCCAAATGCTCAGCATCAGCTGACCCGCTTCCTCCAAAAATCAATAATGATGTTTCCATTTCCTATGAGAAAAGAACTAATCAGATGTTCATCACTTCAAAAACGCTACCCAAGAACACAATTAAAGAAGAACCACAAAAATGTCAACAGACCAAATCCTCTTCACCAAGCCCCACAAAATTACTCCAAAATTAGAATACATTTTTCAGACAAGAAGGATTCAGCCTGAAATATTGAGACCACAGGGAATACTTCCTACAGATCATTAATTCACAGAAATATTGAAGGTTATTATTCATAAACAGCAAAAGAGCATGTATAAGAGAGACTCCATAGCACTTTATAAGAATAGACTACTCTTGCTTTTCTAACTCGAAGAAAACTAAGAAAAGTTCACATGAATTTTGTTTCAGGGAGGAATACAGAAAGGGACACTACGGACACTATCAGGACGCTGCTGCCAACATGTTTTCATTCAGATAGGTACCTGGAGTTCAAGTTCAGGAGCTTGGGCTTACCAGATCGTCTCTTACTTTATCTTTATGTAGTGCCTCCACATTCAGTTAGCTATGCATCAGTTTATGGCCAAGGGTATCTTCAAAACCTGATGGCAGGAGAAGAATCCACAAAGGAAACTACACTGGGAAATTATTTCTTCATAAATTATCTTATTTCATTCCTGCTAGTCAAACAAGCTTTTTGTAGTGGGAAATTACTCCTCAAAGCATTTTCTTTGGAGGAACTTGGCTAAGTTTTTTTGTTTATAAAGCCTAGTTCGGAACTGAGAGCAGTGCAATAACAGCTTTATGAACAGCAATTCAAAACTTTATAACCACTGGGTCTAATAGAAAAATACGTTAGTAGTCAGAAAATGTTTCATTTATTTAAAAAAAAATGGAGTAAGAGTTTAATTTCTGAATATCAAATTAAAAGAAATGACTTTTCTAAATTCTTTTCTGGACTGAATGAGGGCACTTAACAGCAATATTCTAACTGAAGACTTCCTGCAATCTGAAATAGTGTCTATGAAGCTCTCTATTCTAGAGGACTTCCACGAGTGTCCCATTGAGCAATACACTGTATCAATCTTCATCCATCAATTTCTTCCACAGCATCTCAACAGAAGCCCCACTGGCATTCATTTCACTGAGATGTTAGCTTTACTGCAGGTATTTTAAACCTTCCCATCTAACGTGACCATATACAACTCCGAAAATGCAGAGATGGCTTGGTCTCACGCACAGAGTCCCCATGCCCATTACAGTGAGCGTGACAGGAGAATTGACTTCTTCCCCAACTTTGATACTGACCTGCCATGTGGCTCTGATCAAGTCTTTCTTATGTCCCTGCTTACAATTTCCTTGGTTTCTATTCAAATTATAAGCTCTCTGTAATAGGGACTGTTCCTCATGARGGGTTTGTACAGCATCCAACCCAGTGAGGCCCCGATACTTATTAAGTACAAGTTGTACTACTGGAATATATCATTTTAATTTTACATTGTAACACTACACAAGTTTAACGACAAAATAACTTGTAATGCAGTGGAGAACCAGCCCCAGTGCACAAATAGGCAGTTTTCTGCCTTTTTTCTTTCTCTCTTAAACTTTGCTTTATAAATTATAAAGCACACATAATGCTTATTTGGACTTTGCTGCTATTAATCCCCCTTACTATCAAGGGGATTTTAGCAGCATTTATTCAGAATTCATGCTGAAAACTTACAGGACAGCAGCATTGGGGGAAAGAAAATTTAGGACTAATTGCAGGCAATCGGTGAACTGCATCACCAGCAAAAGTTTATGAATAACTGATTCCCAATACATATTTCTCAACATTTTTTCCTTTAAAGGTAAAACAGAAGAAACTCTGCCAGCTCTTCATGCTTACAGGAAAAAAAATGAATAAAGTCATAAGATTTAAGTCTGTTAAAGACATTCTAGCTCTAAAAAAATAATAATAATAATAATATAATACTTTCATAATACTGAAAGAAACTGAGGAAGCTCGCAGTAGCGATGAATAAACACTGAAAAGGTGGATACTTACAGAGTGCCTGGACAAAATTTTTAGCTACTGTAAACTGGGCACTAAGTTCAGATTTCCCTGAAACTGTACTGATTTACCTGTTTTACTATCTTGCTAAAGCTATAGCCACATAAGGTAATTTAACTAGCATCCTGGACTTCGTTCACTGGACCACCACAAACTTAAGAAGTTTAATTTATTTCTATTTGTTACCATATCTAAACAATGCAACAAGGAGAGCAGGGAAAGTAGGACAGCTATTTCCTTCAATAAAATTAACCAAAAAGAAATTAGGTGTTAGAAATTAGATGAGGCTGAAAATGTAAGGATTGCAAGAGCGAACTCTGACATGTGCAAGCAGTAGGTACTAACAGAAGCAGAGAGCCAGTCCCTGCAAAGAGACGGGCTGCTGAGAGCGACTGCACTGAGCCCCCATTACTACATGGAGCTCCAGGAAAGGAGGAGCTCATGTGATAGATATTGCAGGGGGTCAGGACTAAACTTGAATATTGTCAAGTTTGAAATAGTTATTAGCATCTCCCCTTCCTTTCGCTGTTATATTCAGCTGCAAGTTGGCCTCAGGCAATCTTGTTTCCCCTATAAAAACTTCCAGGAAAGAGATGGGCAAGATCAGAGGTAATATACCATATATTCTCCTCACCCAGCTGATATTGCTGAAGTCAGTGGAACTACTTGCATACATCTGGCAAATGAGATTAAAGTTTTTCCTAATGCTATTAGCCTGAGTATATAATCTCAGTTTATTAGCTTGAAAGAATTACAACCCATGAGTCTAGAAAAATAATCAAGACATCATTTGCCTTGATGTCAGTGTACCTAAAAGCCCACATTCTGCAGTCTTTTCTCTCCATCCCGGCACCTGCCCAAACCCCACTCAACCGTCATTACAGGACCTCAGTAGCAGCCGAAGCGCGCTTGGCTTCCCTAATGCAAGGCATGGGACACAGTTGCTCAGACTATGCTTCTGTCACTTCACAAGACTCAAAGAATACAAGGTAAAAGTTTCATTTCTGCTTACAATTTATCAAACACGTCACAGAAAACAAGTTTGAAAGTTCTTCTCATTTCCTAATCTCTTCCCTGTCTCTGTTTACAGAAGGCGATTTTCAACCAGAACCCACTTCAAAATCTTGTGCCCTGGTGCATCTCCGAGAACACACAGACGAGCCCTCTAAACAGCCAAGGGGATCCATCTGGGATGAGAAGCAGCAAGACATGAAAGAGGAGAATTTAAAGGCTTTGAATTAGCATCTAAGTTGAAATCTCTACCATAACAAGATGCAAGAGACCAGGCACTGATTACCATCAGGTCGACCTCTGTTCATTACCACACTTAACCAAACAGCTACAACTTTTTTTTTTTTTTTTTTTTTTCCAAATTATTTCAATGCCATGTGAAACAATTGGGCAGTTAAGATTGAAAGGTTTTGGGTTTTTTTTTTTTGACAGCTATGTTCACAGATAGTTCCTTACTTCTAAAAAAGGAGTAATAAGGAAAAGTTCTCCCCAGATTTAACAGCAGTGAATATCAGCACATGTGCGCACACACACACACGCCAACAACCAACCACCACCCCACACTTCAGAAAGCAGCAAGAATCAGTCTTGTGGATAAAAACTATGTTTAAAACAATTCCCCATTTATTCCCATTTTTATAACAGTATATATCCTGCATCTTGGCCTGTACTCGTTTTAGTAATTTTATAACACATCCATTTTCTAATCAGGACAAAGCAGTCCCCTTACAACAGAAAAGCATGAACTGAATTGTACTCAGTTTATTTCTGTACAGTATCTCTCACATAAAGAATCTGAAAGTGCGAGGGATATAATAACATCATTTATCCAGTTCTTTAGAGTGTTATGTTCAACTTCGGAACTCTTAAAAACCATGTTCTAATAGGACAAAGCATGCTGCTTATAAAAACACTGCACAGAGAAGTTACACTGTCTCCCATTTAAAAAAAAAAAAATTTATACCACAATTTTTCCACAGAATAATAGTCTCTGACTTTCAGAGGTGCTGAGCACCCCAACTTCCCAAGGATTCTTAAACTCGTGTTTAAGAAAAAACAGATTAAGAATTATATACATTAAACGAGATGAAAACAGTTATGAGTTAGATCATTAGTTCATTGGGTACAAGTTCAACAACGTATGGGTGTTAGATCCAACAAAAATATGAAGAGTCTGGTGTGAAGACCAGGCCTGGTGTACACTATACCACCACCACTGTACCATTCCTGCCACCTGGAATATTGCACTGAAGTCAGACGCAGAAAGAAAATCCTGAAGCTGCCCTAAAAACACTGATCTACATAATCTAAACCAAGAAGATTCGAGTAGGAAAGAAAAGGGGGGAAAAAAAAATAGTACCAGTTTAGTCTCTTTTTTTCAGCTGTGCTAAGGACAGATTTGGAGAAAGAACTGGCATCTATTAAAAGGATTGATGTACAGGTCCTCCTAGTGCCTGTTGAATCACTGTGGATAATTGTGAAGTAATAAAGTACATGAATCTGCTGCAATCTCTAATCTTCAGTGTCTGATCCACAATTACAATGGCAGGCCATGGCCTCGGGAGCAATAGATACAGCAGAGCCAACGACTTTGACAGTAAGCCATTAAGAACTCCCGCACTTCAGCCCTCAAGCTGGTCTGGGAAATGCCAACATCTTCATTCAGTGTATCACAATCAGAATAGATTTTCTTTAAATATCTAAGACAACGACAATGTTTACATGGAAACGCATCTACATTTTTAATAAAATAGCATTATCTTGGGGGAACAACAACCACCTCCCCATCATCAGTAATGCTTTCTCCTCTCCTCAGCTATAATGAATAGYACTAACAGGAACACCTGCAGCAAGGCCTAGATGGTAGACAGCATTTGCGTTCCCCTTTGCTTTGGGTAACGCCACTGGTTGTAATCCAATTGACTGGATGGATTTTTTTAAAATAAAGAAAATAAAAACCAATTCCCACCAGTCTTTTAATAGGAGGTGGCAGAGTCTTGGATTTTGACAGACTTGTTCTTTAGGTCACAAACATGCCTTTTAGATATAAATTGTCAAAGTTCAGAGGGGTTTAAAATTTATTTCACGCACTGGATTCTGTAATGCGATCTCAGCCTGCCAGCATTCTCTGGGATCTCAACATGAGTATGCAGCTTCGAAAACTCCATGGGGACTGCCCTGCTTTTCCATTTGCTGTGTATAAAAGGCCTGAACCAACCCATGGAAATTCTCAGAACATGGAGATGGCCCAGAAGGGGAACAACAACCAACGTTAGACTGAATTCTCTTTTCTCCTGGTTTCTCCAGCAAAATAACTCAGAGGAAGCCCCACAGATGTGTGAATCAGAAGCCTAGACATTCAACTTCAGATTCCTTCACCAAGTGGCCACAATAAGGCCTTGCATAAATCAGAGTTAGTCAGATTTCCTACTCCTATCACAGGAATAAAATGCCACATTTCCTCATATTAGAGATGAAGCAACAGAGACCTAAGTTGTTGCAAAGATTGCAGAGAAATTCACTATCAGAATCTCTCCTCTATCCACAATATTCCTCAGAAGGAGCACACCAGATCCTCACCTGTCAATATAACACGAGTAAATTGGTGCTGTTCCTACACGCTTGCTTTGCCAGACAGCAGTAAATCCACAGATACACACCATGAAAGAGCACAGCAATTCTGTGCTCACAAGATGAATGGTAGGTGCAAATCTGAGTACTTCAGCCTGGAGTTGCAAGTATTAATACACAGCTACAAACTCTGCTGTTGAAATGGGAACCGACTTTCCAGAAAATACATTCTTACCTGTAAACACATCGAAAGCTGGGTTTATATTAATATGAATGGTAAAATGTTCAAGTGGAAGACTAGCTATCCCCAAATTGATTTTCTGCCTCAGAAGCATGAGCTTGCCTGTGCATTAGAACTTTAAACTGCAAGAAAGTTAAGGAAGCTCTTCAGTCATCAGCTGATGTCACCAAGTATTGCAAAACTACATTCATTGCCTCCTTTTAACTGGGAATTCAGATGAGAAACATCAGTTGTCTTTCACCTCCTGTCTCTAGTCAGCAGATACCCACTACAGATAAGCCAAATTAATGGTCAAGATCTTCCAGTCAGCGAATTTTCCCTAGGCATAAGCATATATTCACTTTTCCTAATGGTTCTCCAAACTAACCTAAAAGCTACCTCCAGAAGAGGGGTCCACTGAAAACCTGGGAAACCAAACAGCTCTGGTGGACAATAAATGAAAGAAGGAGCAGGGGTGAGGATTAAAGGTCCAAAAGTGTAAAAGAGAATTGAAAACTGAGTGCCATGCTCTCTATAGCACCCTTGCTCCCTGAAAACACAAAGGAGCTCACAGACACTCCACAATAGCACTTTACGTGGAGACACGGAAAGAACAAAGAAGAGAAAGGCTCCACAGTTACTGGGAGGCCTCCCCTGAGCCACCTCCTCCTGGCGTCATAGGTGGCTATCCTGTCCACAGTCAGGAGGTGACTGATGATGAAAGTCTATGTCTTCATAGGTCCTCAGATAGGAAGTGTGCAACTAAAAAGGTGAGGAGAAAAGTGCAACCATTTCTCCCTTCCGATGGAGGGGCCAGCAGAAGGGCTATAGCCTGGCACATGCAACAGATGCATGCACTAGATTTTTCCTCTAAAGAGGAAAGATGTTCTGGGGGAGCCTGTGAACTGTGTCATGAGCATACCCATACCTACCAGTTCAGCTAGCTTGCTCATAGCTACTGGAAGCAGGATACTGAGCTAGAGGGTTCACTGGGTGATGTCCCAGATTTCAGGCGTTCTGAACAAAGACATTAACACCATGTGGCCAAACCACTGTCTTAAAATAGAGATCTCAAAGCAGAACACAGACAACGTCACTTTTTCCTCCCCTTAATGTCCTCTGCCAAAATAGCCTTGACGATAACTGAAGACTAAGGGACTAAAATTTTAAACAGTAACATATCAGTGATGACTGCAGCCAGACATGACAAAGCTGGGTGCAAAATAGGAATCCCAGCCAAACACCAGAACATCAGATGGTCGAACAGACTCACAGGCTGAGAATTCTTAAACGAGAATTGAAAGACATAGCATTATCACAAATATAGACAAAATGTTTTCTTTCTCCTTCAAGTATTCAGACATTTGTGTTCTGTAACACTTTAATAGATTTAATTATGTTTTGCTCTACCATGTATACTAATATCTGCTGCTGAAAGCAAAGAAAGATATTTTTCTGAAAGAATTTTGCTGATAGTAGTGTTCAGTGGGATTTGCTGCATTATCCCAGGCATCTTTAATATTAATACTGTGTAGTCAAGGTCCTTTATTTTTCTAAAGACACAAAAAATTGTACATGCAGAAGAATATACGGTAGGTTCAGTCACAATTGCTCTACCACTTAGTCTTATCTGCTACGGGAAATACCGAGATCGTCCTTAGTTTTAACACGCGGGCCAATTTTTTTTTTTTAAAGTTACCTTTGGGCAAGTCATATTTACACAATAATACTAATTTGCCCTGCACTGTTTGTCATTTCTAATTACACTGTGGCCTGCCATGAGATGGCAGCACACTCATAGCTAGCCACACCAAAAAGGTGAACATGCACACAGAGGAAAGTACAATTGGCAGTCTGCATTCAGACAGATAAAGAAAGGACTGGCTATGTGTAACATGCAATTGAAGGACAAATCCATTTTACATCAGAACAGTTTAAAATGTAAGATCCTAATAACATAATGGTACAGTATTTACAGAACAGGACAGCTTTACTTCTTTGACCAGTAACACGCTTCAATCAGTATTGCTATTGCAGAGCTTAATCCAAATGTCACACGAGCCTCCCGAGGCCTGGAGCCAGCTGGCAGGACATAACCGAGTTCATAAAAGGAAGGCAAGGCGTGCGAATGCAAGCCTTCAAACTTCGTATCAGGCCCTTCACACAGGCATAAACAATATTCCTCACATCTTCATAATTTCATAGACAAAAATGGTTATAAAGGAGCTACAAGGCCAAGACATATCTGTATGCAAGAACTTTCACAGTGCAAATTGCGGTAAACAGAACGTTAGAACTGCCCCAATTCCCTGTCCAACCACAGACAAGATGGCAGCAGAAAGAGCACCAGGGAGGGAGCGACGACAGCTGCGCACTGGCGCTTGCCACTGTCAAGTCTGTGGAGGGGCTAGAGCTAAGATTAGCTGCAAGCAGATATTTGAGGCAGAGTAACAAGGTAACTGAACATTTCCTAATGTCAGAAACTAGGGGGAATAAGATTCGTTTATGTAGCACTGGGGGCCAATGCTACGGTTTATTTTATCTGACTTAAAAGCATATACTGTTTTGGAATCGCATGCTCTGAAATAGCAGCTTGGGGAGGATACAAGTATACAGCATTAATATACTACTCAAGACACGTGAATGCTAAGGAATTGCTGCAGTGATAGCACATTGCTATTTTTCTTTATTGATTATAATGAGAACCTCATGCAGGAAGTCTTTGAAACAGAAGCAAGAGACATTTCATTATTCTGGCACTGTAAAACAGAAATGACAGTATCACCTCCTTTCCTGCATTCTTTGTAGAGAGTTTAATTTTACATGTTATCTGGAAATAACTAGAAGCAGCTTCTTTGAATAGCCCCTTGTTGGTTCACGACCTGCTCTGCAGAAACCGCCTTTGGCCTCCAACGCCCAGGAGCTGATGGGGCCGGTGCCTGGAACTCCGACCAAGCATTTCGGCAAGGAAGAGCCTGTCCCCTCTCCAGGATACCAGCTTCCTGGTGCCTCGGGACAGATTATGTCGCCTTGTTCTAGCAACACACAATATGAGCATTGCTGTTACACCATCTCATCCCTCCCCAAGCTCTGTTTCTTCCCGATGCACTTAGGTAAATGCATCTGCCCGCTCCAAGTAGCATTTCTCYGGACTGCTCAAAGATGGAGAAAGAACTTGAAAGACAAGAGATGCTGGCACATGGCTTTCCAAGCATGATGAATATATATTTTAATCTTTCATCTCAGAAGCTCCTATTTGCTAAGTTTTCACAAACTGTCATGGCAGAACTGATACTAAAACACTAACTTTCCAGGTGGGCAGAGAAAACATAGGTTCACCATTCTATGCAATTGCAAAGTGCAAACCTCAACAATCGATGCGAAGCATTAAAGTGTAATTACGGTACTTTATATTACAATCCCATAATTGCCTTAGTAATTTTCCTAAAGTAATATAAACGACCCTTTTAGATATTCAAGCAGTGAGACTCCAGATATGATCATCCAAGATAATAGCCTTGAATCAATAATCAAAAAAGAAAAAACCCCACAATACCCACAAGCCAAAACAGCCTCCCTCTTTCTCACTGTTTTTGTCAGTGCGACATAGCCAGCCAATAACTCGCACTCCCACTTTATAGCTACAAACTATTTTACACAATTTCATTTTTACTGGAAGAGACTTTTTTGCTAAATAAGGGATACATTTTAAAGCCAAAGACCTCCCAGTCTAAACTCCCGCAATACACAGACTATCTCAGTCATTTTTCACACCAATAATTTGGGTTTCATTAAAGGAAAATAGGCATACGTGATTGATTTTTCTCACCTATGATAGCATGAGATTTGTATTCACTGGAGAACACTGTACACAATTTTACTGTTGCACTACAGAATATCTGATTTTGTTTAGCAGAATCAATATTTCCTGCAAAATAAAAAAAAGATCAGATATACAAGAGTCTATCTGCAGAAACACCTACCAAGAATGACACAGCTCAGGAGAAGAAGGAAAAGGAAAGCCTGACAGGCTTCCGATCATCACATATACTGTGATCTGTACGTACGGCACTGTGAACTCGAGCTTGGGGTACTGCAGTCTCAGAGCTGTTCTGGCAACTTTAGCAGACTTTGGATAACATTCTCCTTTCCTCCTGTTTATCTGGAGATTAATGTGCGCACTCTTATATAAGTAGCACAAGCAACTCTGATTATTTTAATAGATTTTTCTCCAAACGCTTTCCCCATGTCATGTCATCGTGCTACTGAAGCTTCACTAATACAAAATCCATCATGATACAACATGATAATTAGGCCAGACTGCTGGTGTACAACGATGCTCTGTATTATTACACTGTCATGTCACTTGCTTCTTCTGAGATAAACTTCAGATAATTTGAAACATCTCTTTATCAACTTCTGTTGCAAGACATCATTTCTCTCTTTTTTCCTAAGCATCCATAAAATAAATCTCAGGCAATGGGTTTCAAAACAGAAAGGCTTAATAAGCCCTTTACAAACATTTCTTTTCATTAATGAAAACAAACAAAAACAAAGAAACAGTTAAATTCTCCATGTTTGAAAATGGTTTCTCATTTAAACTTTAGGGGAGGGGTGGGAGTGAGGGTAGGGAAGACTATAAAAAATTCCCAAAATGGCAGAAATTTACAGAGCTTCATATTGGGGACTTGCTTTTAAAGCATCATACATCTTCCTGTCTCTTCATAGCAGCTTAATACATTTTCTCCTTTATTATTTTTCTTCTTTTCTTACTGAACACTATGAGCTTCACTGTCAAACTGCATCTCAGGAGTCCTGTAGTACCTTCTCTTCTCTTCATCCTACTCTCTCCCCATCTAAGAGCATGGCTTTCAAATACTGTATATTGGCCTCCTTGCCTATTACACCAGGTACCAGTTTCCACTTATGGTTGTTTTTTTACTAAAGTTAAATACAACTGCCTGTTATTTTTAGTTTGCTTTTTCTTTTTCCTTGCAAGTTACAGTCATAGAGTAGGAGAGGCTCAGTTGCAAGCAAACTAAATGGACAGACGAGGAGGGCTTTCAACACAAAATCCCATTTCCAAGAAGTAAAACGCAGCATCGCACAGAGCCAAAAAATTTGTTTTCTAAAGAGTAGCAAGTTTGCCCCAAAACAAACATTTTAAGGGTCAAAAAAATCTGTAGTTTGAGAAGTTTCAGAATGAGTCTTTAACTGAAATTTTAATCATTTTTATCTCAAAGTGGCAAATTTATTTAAGAAGGAAACACAATTAAGAATTATGTAACCTCCAAATAAAACAGTACATTTTATTAACTCAATGAATATTGTGTTTCATTTCTCTTCCAAAATATTCAGTTTGGTTGAAATTTGAAACCAGATTTCCCAATTTTTTCATCTGACAACCAAACAGACAAATCCACTACTTACTAAAGCCCATGCAGAAAGATTACAGAAGGCATATACACAATTTCAGACCACAGTATGAGGATTAAACAAGACACACTTAAAATGGCTCTGCAGACTATTTGGGAATTCTGAACAGGAGTCGTTTTTATCCAAAAGACAAGACTCAAGTCAGGAAAAGCCCAGATGCCTTTAGCCTGGGTGCCCCATGGATTTAGGCCTTGACTTGCAGGACATTATCATGGTCTCACTTTACTGACTTCCAAATCATCATTTCTTAGAACAAATTATGTTTTTGGACCCATTCTGCCTGAATCGGTTTATTACCCATATACCTCTAGTGCTATGAAAACAGGAGCCTGTAAACATCTGTCTATTTACAGCAGAAAAACTCGCTGTAATATCTGAAGCAATAATCTCCAGTCCTGTAAGTTTAGAAAATGAAGTTGTGCTTTAACAATTCATAGATTTTAAGGCCAGAAGGGATCATTCGATCATTTAGACCAGTTTTTTCAGTCTTTGGATGCTTCCGTATTCCCAGAAAGGATACAAAGTATTAGCAAAAGCAAAGTCAGCAGCAGCTAAGTTAATCTATAGTTAGAAAGAAGAAACGGCAGCAAATGCTTACACTGCACAGCCACTGCCGATCACCCCGGCGGCAAACGTCCACGCGGCAAGCTGAGGCACGCGCGCACGGCATGGCAGAGGCTGCGATGCAGGCACCGGCCTTCAAAYGGCGTTGCAACTGCAGCACCGTCCGCAAAGCCCTTCGTGCTTGGCCCCTTGGTGTTGCAGCCGCCCGGCAGGACCCGCTAAGCGGGCAAGTCTGTTTTGGTCAGCCTTCTGCCACCCTTCCCATCACATAAAGCCACGTATCAAAAAGTCTTTCTCAATCAAACTTCAGTCAGTAGTTGCTGGTATTAATGTTATAAACAGGGGGAGGAGGGGAATAACGAATGGGAACCAGAACACGAGCTTGTCTGCTGTCCTAGGAAGCCAGGGCAGCTAAGCATGCCAGAAAGTGTTTGCTTAGAAGGTTGCCTGTTTCAAAATCCAATTTAAAAACTCCATACGAAAGCATTTCCTTAAGCCAGTGTTTAATGTCCTTTAAATGGGTAGGATGGAAGGTAAGACAGATTAGGTCAGAGGTGCAATGTTAATAAGTAAACACTGTGTGTCAGTTTTGATAGCTGAATCAAGGTTATTCAGCCTAAGCATCAACACATGCTGTAAACAAGCTACAAGCTCTAAGGAGGCTTCCCCCACCTACCCACCCCGATTTTAAAAAGCCTCGCTGTGTTCATTCTGTATTTACATACTCTTGTAGTCTCCACAGTTTTATTTTGGGGGATGGGAATGAGTTTTATGTGATGCTACCCATCCGCAGGGAACTCAGTTTTGCTGTGGTCAGCCAGGACCAGTTAGCACAATATGAATTCACAGCCTACACCACAGCGCTCCAGGCAGACTACACGCACGATTATCGCCCACCTCACAGCCAAAGCTCAGAAGAAGAGGAGAAATCTTCTAGATAGCAGAGAACAGACCAATCCAAATGAATAAATCGAAGTCCAGCACAATCAAAAATAATCTCATAAGAAATGGTTAAATGCACCTGGAACGTGAGTTACAGGGATGGAAGCCTACAAGGGTTTGGTTATTCTGCAAGTTAGAGAGGGCCGTTTCAGTGTGCCAAGAAATGAACATCAGAGTATGTTTTTACAGGGAGGTGTCTAATCAATGTTTTGGGGCTAATCTTGATTTATTTTTGCTACTCTCTCAGATATGGCAGATAAAGTTGATTCAACATAGCTAAACACCAGGTGAACAAAGTAAAATGTATAAGGCACTGCCACAAGGTTCTTCTGAATAGGTGACAAATGTTCTTGTTCCCTCCCATGACATATGACATATGGTATAATCACTGACAATTAGCCTGAAGTTAAAGCAGCCTTGTGTTACTGATATACTTGAACGATTTTAGAAGAATACTGTGCTAATAGAAGCAAAATGAACTTTTTCCCTCAAAAAGCAAGAGTTCTTTACAGTTGCATGGATGGACAACAGGTGCTAGCACGCTGAGTGGCACCGTTTCAAAAATCCACATTTAAGAAAAATGACATCAATTCACATCCTTTCAAAATAATCACAGATATGCTACGAAAGGCAGCACTAAAACTAGAAAGCTAATTGATTTTTACTTTATTAACGGGCTGCAGAAACAGTGACCCAGCCTTGTAAGGTGGGATCAAAGCGCGAGTCCACCAAAGATAACAGAGCTTTTCCACACTATTACAGCCACAGTTTCTTTATAAGCAGTTTTTTCTTTTTTTTTCCTCCTAAGCTTTCCCAACTTTTTTGTTGACACAGAGAGTTACCAGTCYAGGTGATCAGTTTATACAGGCTAATTCACTTACCAGCTGAAAGCACAGTTTCCATCTGCAGCACCCAACTGCACAAGAAGAAAGCCTTTTCTGCAGTTTACCCACGCAGTGGGATGTTATTAACCCACAAGAAGCACCACCAGCTTTTTCTTTCAGAAAGAAGTATATTCTCTCTTACTGCTGTTTTTACATAACAAGGGCTTTACAAACTTCAAAATAAGATGCCTTAGACTCAGTTCCTCTTGAACATGAAGAGGCTAGATAGTTCATTGTAACAGAGCCACAGGACTGTGATAAATAGGAAGGAATTATACATGTTTATATTACCAAAGACTTGGTTAATTACATAATTATTTGTCAAGCACTTTAAAAAATATTTTTATCTCAAGCAGAGTTGGCACTGAAACCTTTTCATAACTGATTCTTCACTAACTTACAAATACAAGTAAAGGACCCCAAAAGTGACCTCAGTTTATACAACAGTCACCTATAAAGAACCAGGCACAGATATAAAAACAAGTGAATAACTTGCTTCTTTCTGGCTTGTATCAATGATGGTAGTAATTCAGCTCTGAAACTAGCTCTTGCTAACTAACTGCTGCCGCACAACGAGCAGCAGAACCACAGAAAGGTGCACCACAGGCACACGGTCACAGTACTTCTTTTTTTCTCCTTACCAGCAGGGATGCAAGAAGAGGAAAACTGGAGGTCAGCGAGATGCAAGACCTACCTTCCCGGCCTCCTCGCTCACGGAGTCCGGTGAGCTGCCCCCACAGCGGGCTGCCCCGCAGAGCCCCCAGGCTCATGCACACCCCAGGACACGCTGCAGACGGAGACCTGCCCCTTCGGCCAAGCAGGTGCTTCCAGGGGGGTTATCCAAGCTACACCTGTTTGCAGGGCGTGCTGTTAGCAGATCTTTTACACCTCTGTAGCACTTCCATGCAGAGATTATACACTGAACTGGAGAGTCTGCCCCACTATCGAGTTAAAACCCTTCAAATGAATGAAACTGAGATTATAAACTTCAGTGAGAGATGGCATCTCCTATAAATAAATTACATTAATAGTGTAATTTACAAATGAAGAATGAAATAACAGTAAGACAAAATACCTAAATATTTGGTTAATAGTAAGATAGAGTTTTGCACTATGCTGTTTCATTCTTATATGTGAACTGCACTCATTAATTTATTTACCATAGTTTCCAAAGTGGACTTGGGGCTTTTCAAACAGAGGAGATACAGTTCTATTATCACCTTTCTCCACCAGCTGAATGTTTGTGGAGAAAACAATTCCACATAGGTCTCTACAAATTCCTTGCCTAATCCATCATAAAATTATGCACATGCTATCAATAATCCTATCAAAAGCAGATGTTCAGTATTTTCCTTCTGATTTACTCTTTGCATTATGTATAGCCGTATTTCATACCAACTTGTGGACAAGATATCTTTTATAAAAGCAACAGTTACAACAAGTAATTCTTTTTTTATTTACTGCTGTAGCATCCTAGCTGTTTTTCAGAGAACTGAAGTTCTACTTCTTCATTGACCAGTAGGCAAAAAAGAAAGCCACTTCTCATTACCTGAAGAGGTTTCAAGCCCAACAGGCAAAATTTCCCATCAGCTCTGCAGTTAATTATAACTGGCTACAGCTAGGCTCTCAGACTGAAGGTTGCTGATCTTGCAATGGAAAAAAATATTTTCAGCTGTGGACAATTAACAAACTCAGTAGACCAGGAAAAAGTGCAGACCTAGTCTGTTAAAAAAAAAAAAAAAAAAAAAAGCAGCAGCCTATTCAATTGCATCCTTTGCTTTGACAGCTATATAATTACATGGACCATAAATTACATTCAGTCCTCACCTTGTTGATAATTTCATTCCTTGTAAATTAGTAGAGTAATAGAATGAGCTTTCATAATCGCTAGATACATACTGGGTACTCACTAGAAAGCAGGGCAGAGAAACAATCTCCCATCAGATTTGCTGTTGACCATCCATTAGGCTTATGATCAAGGGAATACAGAAGAGTGAGTCAGTGGAGGTTCATGATGCCAATGCCTATCACACTCCCTAAAAAACAAGGACTACAAGAACTATTCAAACTGGAAAGCCATGTGCAGAATGAAATCACTGTTATTACTGTGATTACTTCTGTTCCTGGTGCACTCTGCTTTTTCTGCATGTTATTAGGAAATCATTCTTAAAGCTTGGACAAGCTGTGTGGATGAAGACTTGGTAAGAAGGTTTCTATTGCCTCCATCTATCAAAGAGTGGAGGGAAAACATCCTGAGGATTTAGGTTATGAATTTTCACGGCTGCAATTTCCCAGGCCCTGTTATATGACTGGGAGACAAACGCTTTAATGTTTTTGTTAAGTTCCCATAATGTTGGCAGGCTACATTTGTGTAGTATCAGATTGCTCCTGAGGAATTTTACAGAGCTCTCCCACCTCTAACAAACCATCTTCAATCATAATGGTTGATAATTACAATTTCTTTAAGTCAATAATGCTTAACTAGGCTTCACACACTACACAAAGGAAAACAAAAAACAAATCAAGGGAAGTGTAAACAGCTTGTATTTTCTAGTCCACCAAGGCAGAATAATTTCCAAAATGTATTCCAGGTTTGTGCGCTCTGCAACAGGGCTGCGCTGCTAGGAAATCCAAATGAACTGCAGCTGTTTCAAACTTGGAGCTAGTAGCTAGTAGCTAGAGGTTCTAATTACCTATCCAAATCTGAGCAGGTTATGCAGCGCCCTCTCTGTATTAATCACTGTCCAGCTAAAACTAATTCTGGCAGCAGAGATGATAAAGCAGCAAAAAATGGGTTCTGAAGGTTAATGTACACAGCTGTCATAGGCTGACAAGGAGGAAAAAAAGGGTAGATGTGGGATTGTGCAAGTTTCTATATCGCACAGCCAATAAGATGATGTGCTTTCAGAGCTCATTTCTTCTCAAGATACTGGCATTGTTCCAAAAAACTAGAATATTCAAAATAAAGGACAAAGTTGCCACAAAAATTTCTAATTCTGGGAGGGCCTGCTTGTGTTAAATATCCTAATGCACTGTTTTCTTTTGGATGCCTCAGCTTCCATTTTTCTGCATCAAGTTTACATGTCTAAATTCAGATCAATAGCAGCAATGAAAGGGAAATGTTTGCAGCTCTGAGCTGCAGGATTCAATTCCTGGGAAGGAAAACAAGGACTCTGTACTAATGGGCATTATCTAAATACACAGACCAACCAATTAAATGGTCTATATACATAACCTTCTCAGGTTGTGCATCATGAGCCATAGCATTGCTTCCCAGACTACAGGTACTGAAAAAAAAAACATAAACAAAAAAAGCCCTTAAAGCTCTTTTTTCCACCTACATATTAATAAATATAATAAACCATCATTTGGGAGACGTGTTCTCCAACCCCATATTCAAATGAGTTTCATACCTCTCACGCTGGTTACCTTCATTTGCATCTGGGAGCTTTATTCCCATTCTCCTGCATACCCAGAAGAAAGATAAGAGGGCACACTATGAACATCAGTAGGGAGGGCTGAAATTAGGCATTCACTGGTACACCAAGGAGGCTTCAGTACTCAGTAATGAAGCAATAATCATCAAGGTAGATTAATGATTGTCTGAGAGAGTTCATCGCCTTGGGCCATTAACCCTCGTGTGGTTATTAATTTTGCAAAAGACATCCTGTGCTGCTGAGGTCATTACTGCTGTTATTAACTAATGAAAGATAAAACATCTTAAGTTCCCTCTCATATATATAGATATTCACACACCCATTTTTGTATTGTACGTGTGCCTGATTAAATTGGTCATTTGAAAAGTAAACGGGGTAAGTGTGTAGGGAGGTCAGAGTACCCACAAGCAGGGTAAATTACCACAGACTGAGCTCTGCTCCACCAGCCAGACTGCTTCTAGTGTCCCAAGCTATGTGATTTAGTGGGGCAGGAGCAGAGAGAAATGGCAGTAATATAAGCTTTTTTTCTACCATAGGCAGAGGTTTAGCCTACAGTACCACTGAGTTAAGATTCAAAGAGAGACAGAAATATCCCATGTGAAGCCATGTTGTGATATCAACAGTCCTTAATTTCTTGCTTACACTAATGTTGGCAACAGGTCATACTGTATCAAAGTTGCAGAAAAGGAAAATCTAAATGGTAATCTTTTGAGACACTGTTAATTGGTTAGTGAATAGTCCAAGTTCCTCCACCTTGATGCCACACTCTGTTGGGGTGCTGGTCCAAATCAACTTAAGCTAATGTAAGGTTGGTCTGCTCTGGTCCCACCTTCCCTCTATACCCCCAACCACGTATTCCCTCCCAAGGTTTGTATGATGGCACAGTCAGCAGCTGACTTAGCTGAACTCATCTCTCTCCTTTGTGGGATTAATTTTTGTCTCCATCAGCTCTCTGAACCAGCTCACCACAGGCTCACCAGTGCCAGCACGAGTCAGGGGGCAGAGGTGAGCATGCTGAGAGCATGAATCAGAGCAGGACCACAGCAGCTCTAATTTAGATAAGCTTAAGCTACCACAGAACTTCTCCTATAGCTTGCTGACAGTGAGTTACAGGCTGAATTCAAAGAAAACTTGTCCTATCTGGGGACTTGGCAGGGGAAGATAGCTGATACAAATTTGGTCACACATTTCTGCTGGAGGAGAACACAACCCAAAGCAGGTGATTACACAGTCTGATTCGTTATAGAGGTTTCGGCCCAGGGTTTTGTTTTCATTTGCAATGCAACTAAGTGCAAGGTCACTGCACAAACGAGGAGATAGTTCTCCCTCTGAAAGCCCACCCTCTAAGCTAATAGAACATAAATGAGGGCAGGGGGAGACAGGAAAAATGAAAACAATGCAAACTGGTTTTCCACCATGGGCTGCACCCAAGGAGGTAGTGTCACTGAGTTAATCCTAAAGAAAAAACACACCCTAGAGTCATCCTGCATGAAGCCATCTTGTGGCTTCATTGCTCTTCATTTTCCATTTGCTTTCATTCCTGCTTCAGCCTTCTGTGTATAGGTCACCTTTACACTTCCTCAGCACAAGGAAATAGTCTGCTGTGAGTGTTATCTGGCACCTTTCAGTGTAGAAATGATTTCTACAGAGTAATAGAGATGGCAAAGAAAAGACTGCGTTTGAAAGCCCAAAAAGCTCCCAGTGAAACTTAAAGGTTGGGATGAAGATGACTTGTGGAGATGATGATAAACCGCTCAGATTGGCAAAAAGCACAAAGCTATCTAGGAACAAAGGCCTCCAGAAACAGAAGGTTTAGGAACAAAACCTATAGCATTTATGTAGTTCACACCGGTATGACTAATGAGAGATGAACCAAGGTGTGGGGGGAGATTACCTTGGAGCACCCAAGAAGTCAGGCTTCCAAGAGCCATTAGGGGCGTTTACATTTGTATTCACGCCTCCACACCCCAGAGGAAGGCAAGTGTAGCTAGTCGAGGAGAAAAGGTATTGAGGCCTCCGAAAAGTAAATTGATCCTTTGAACCTGAGAGCCTCTGTATTCCCAAAAGGCTGCGGCAGAGAATTCTAGATGAGAGATACAAGAAGAGGCGAAGAAATATTCCCAAGAATAAACCAGAATTGTGCTTTATGTTTGGTTTACTTGTGATCCTTTGTTTCCAACCTTGCCCACAAAACCTTGACCTCTGGTCTTGTCAAATCTGTTCTTTGTTTACTATTAAGCCTGTCTAGCGTTCAGGGCAAGGTGAATCACAATAAAAATTGACAAGTTCAGGAAACTCTCTCTTCTCAGAGACAGGATAATGCAAAACTTGTAGCCAAGCCTGGGACAAGTCAAGGGACTTGAACCTTAAGCATGTTTAGGGGGCCCAAGTTTGGGCTTATCTTTCCATCTTCAGACTTGACAGCATGAGTGCTTGTGTGGTCAAGTTATCCTACTAGGAGGCAAAAACTAGCATCCAAACTTATATAGGAGAGACAGCAGAATGACATTTCAAAGCTCCAGATGAACCAAAATCATCAGAGATAAAACAAAAGCTTCCTGTAGGACCTAAAAGAGAAACCAGAGAAATTATGGGCTCAATTCAAATCCTGATTTCCTGTAAAAGAGAGAATTTCCCTGGAGTTGGCTATTACTTGGTAAACAAGCAGCTAAAAGATGRTACAATGTTTTCTATTATCAGCTATTTAATAATTACTATTTAAAAGAGTCAGAATTGCCATACTCAGTAAGCCAGTGAGTAAACATCTCAGGCACAGTACAAGTTCAAAGGCAAACACATTGCCTAGGCTAGTCTTTTAGAAATTAAGAACTGTTGCTACTACTGATAACAAATCAAATTATATTGTCACATAGCATACATTTTAGGTGTCAGGCAAGATTCATATGTATAATACAATTGTCTTTTTGACAACAGTAGTGACGAGAAGAAAAAAAATCAGCCAAGTACAGACAGTGAAATAGGAGCCTGTCTACTTTCATGCTAGTACTGATCCAAATTTCTCTGAGTCAATGGAGACAYCCCATCGCATTCGACAAGAATTAATGGAGACGTCCCAGCTGTCGGATTCAATGAGGAATAACAAGGGCTCCAAAACGAAATATTCCTGTGATTTGGAACTGAAGATAGCTGGCATGAAGTTTTGATTCAAGTTATTATTTACACAGCTTATATTATCTTTAACAGAACACTAAGTCATTTTCCAATTTTGCATTTTTCCAGCCAATCAGCAACTTTTAAATTTCATTTTAATTGATTCAAAAAGACCTGACAAATTGGTCAGCAAAACTGTTTAAGAGAAAAAGAGTCATAAGACAAGAGGAGTCATACTCGAAGATAAAACAGATCAGGAGTCATCCTGATCATCCCTCCTCCCATAGCAAAAATATTTAAAATAAAACCCTACATTTTACTGGGAAAAGTTCTTAAATGAAAACCCATAAAGACTGAGCAGAAAACTGAAATTATTTATTTTTTAACATTCCCTATGTCCCTCAAATTTTTTCTCTTGCACACACTTGCCCTAGAAAGTTCAATCAAAATGGAAAGCTATTTTCAATCAAAACAAGGTCAACATGTAAAAACAGCTCAGTTCAAGGAGACTTTTGTAAATATATTCCAGCAGTGAGAGGAACACAAAACTTATATTCAAACTATTGTATAAACACTCCCACTAAACATGTGCATGTCCTATCACATGTATTTACTGAATCTTCAGCAACTCCCTAAAGATAGGAATGGGTTTTCGTAACCGAAGAACTACTTCCATTTGAGGCAGCAGCAATAAATCTTGATATAAATTTAGTCTTGAAAAGGAGTAACAAATATCCGATAATGGAGAAACTACCTTTTTATCTAAAGCCTGTCATAAAAGAAACCTTGCTCTGACCATCATTGCCAATTTTTCAATATACAGCATCAGGAAGTTAAGCAGAAAGGCCACTGCACAGCTATTCAGCATCCATATCTTTTAATCACAACCTCAAAACTCTGTTTCCAAAGCGGGTGCCAGTAGTATGCCTCTACATGTGTGTGTGCTCTGTACAACAATTTTCAGCGTGTTTAATTAAAGCTTCTAGCATTTTGAAAAACAGAGCTATTTCAGGTATCTCTCATTAATCTGTATCTATTCACTGCTTTTTCTTGGAATAGACTGCGGCTTTCTGAAGAAACTGAAGAAGACCTGATTCTGCTGTATCTTTATCATAGCTCTGTTGGCTTTGACAGTGAACGCATGCAAAAGTTAGGATAACGATTTGGACAATGACTTGACAGCCTAAACTAGCACAAAAAGAAACACAAGGAAACATTCAGAAAACCACAAGAACTCTTTGAAGAAAAGGATCCGAATGCCAAAAACCCTTCTGTCATGATCTCCTAGAGCTCCATCTGAGCTTTCTCAGAAAATAAGGTGTCTTTAAAAGACAGTTATTTGTAGAGATTAGGGGGAGTGGGAAGGATATCTCTTCTGAGATAACAATGCCATATGTCAATCACCACAAACCATCAGCAGCTTGATCTTGTTGCCTTTACTGATGGAGTTGTTGATGCTGCAGTACATGGGTGAGGACAAAATTAGCAGAATCAACTTAAAAGAACCCAAAATGCAAGAAAATGAAGGTTTTGAAGAGATTATATAAATAAAACCAGACTCTCCAATGCACCTGCCCACATGTCTGCATATAACCACATGCACTAATACTATCCCCCACATCTTCCTTCCGTCCCTGTTGTGCACATCCCCCCTCTCACACAGCTACGCTGTTGTTAAGATTCTTCCTTCTGATCACTGCAGCTCTGGAGAACAGCAAATGACTGATCAGAAACGATGGGAAGCAGTGAGCATAAACTTCCTAGGACCCTCCGCATTGTCCACAGATAGTCAGAGAGAACAGGCCCTCTTCTGCAGACATGCTCTAAACCAGACACTGTCCAGCAGGCCTCTTGTCAAGAGCAAACCCAACTCCTCTGGGAAGGCAAGTCACACAAGCAGCCAGGGCAGCAAACCACCAGTCCTGTCTGCGCCTGAAACTGTTGCAGTCTGCAAGTCTGGGGTCAAAGTTAGGCTGGTAGCCGGCACCAGGGTAACAGCCAAGGCGGCATGGAAATGGTGGCAGTCTGGAGTTAGCTTTCTGCTCTCCTTCCATGTGTCATTAATTCCTTCTGGCTGAGGAGGGCAGCACAGTAGGGTTAGGTGAGTTTATGTTATTACCCCAATATGTTATTGCCCTGATAATATTCCAAATGGAAGAGCAGAGGAAGAAACTGAGACCAAATTTTACTATCTGTCCTTCTTCCTATCTGTATTTTGTGGTTTTACTGCCAGCGCTGTCTTTGGGACAGTGAAGAGAAGGAATTATGGTCACAGAACACAGTCCCCTCCCTACTCGTCTGCAATCCAGAGACAGGCTGGTGCCCTCACTGCCAGCTCAGCTGTTCAGGTTGGCACACAAAGGAAATATTGTCAACTATGGCACTGCGCTTGCAAAAGGAGATACAAGTGCACAGCTCCTCTTTATGCCAATGGATCCAGGCTCATGCCTGACCAGCCAAGAACGTACAGAGGAACCGACGCTGTACTGTAAACATAATGCTCTTGATATTAGGAAGATGCACAGAGCTAAGGCTCCCTCTGCAACCCCCAGAGAATCCTCAAACTGAGACGCCAAAGAGCCCCAGCACAAGCAGGTCAGCAGTTCTGCAGGACACCAGGATGCACCCAATACACCACAGAAGTTAAGGATAAAAAGAATGTGCTTAGCCATCTTCTACTGTTTTGCAGCATAGCTACCAATACTGGCTGTTTAACATAGACATCCAGCGATCACATATTCTATTCATTTTACATAGGCATTCATTTACAAGTGCTGTTTATTAGGAGACACTTTAGCTATTAGCAGAGCGAATAGCCTTCCTCTTCTGGAAAGATCTGGCCAAAGCCTGCCCAAGACAACACTACCTTTATCTTAGCTGGTTAAGACCTGACTTGAGAAATGATGAGGACTTATTAAAAAGCACAGCAGTGCCCACCTGGGAGGCTTCTGAATATCAGAAATTCAAGGCCCTTAGTGGTTTGTGCCTCTCTGCCCCATATATCTGCACTCTAAGAGTTAAATTAGTTACCCTTCTTCCACCCCAAAAGGTAATCTATTTATTTATGTGGTTGTGCTGATGATCAGATAAGACGTCTCCCTCTCCCCTGCAGGTCTGCTTGCGGTTCCTCATAACAGTTTGCTGCGGTGAAGAACCAAATGCCTCTTGCGAAGTGCTGCAACACCTCAACTTCAGGTAATGTCAAGCACCTTGTAGAAGGCAGCCTAGACTGATTCAGATCCAGACATCACACTGATAAATGGGATTTTTTCTGCTTTCCCTGCTGCTTTCTCTTATAACATATATTTGTATATCTATGTAATTCTTATAATCTCTTGAAGCACCAGAGCAGCACATGCAACTCTGCAAGCCTGAAGCTATTGCTAACAGGGGAAAACAATCTAACACCTGCCATACTGAAACTCCGCATTGTGTCCATTACCTGGGGCTCCGCAATGCACAGTCACCAGAAATATTACTGTGATCAACAGCCTCCATATGGGAACATTCCTGCCACTGCCTAGTGACTGGAGACCCAGTAACCCCCCAGCAGCAGTGATTTCAAAGCAAATCATACCGGGGGGCAGAACTGCATTTGGAATTTACCAGTGACCAATACAGTGAGACGCAGGATTGGGTCTCAGGTGGGGGAATTGGTTTTGTCTTTTTTAAACAGGTTACATTTTCAGACAAAAAGCACAGAAAGAAAAAAGAAACTCCTCTTTATTCTAGTGCTCTAAGAGCTGCAGTAAAAGGCATTTCTCATTTCTAAGTTTCCTTAAACTTTCCTTTTTCCTCTCACTCAAGCTTAAGCCTAGTGTAAACAGGTGAATTTACTGGTTCTCTTATCCGAACAGGATCTAGTCTGAATCTGAACAAGTACTAACCAAAAAAATTCTCCCGGTGAACACGCCAAATGGCTGCAGAGTTTTCTTTCCCTTTCGGAGAAAGGAGCAATGACTGAGGCAGACCCTCACGGCACCCATGAGCGTGGCCGGAGCAGCGCAGCACTGGAGCCCAGGGGGCTCTGGAGAGCTGGGTGCTGGCCTACGGAGCTAAAGGCAAACCCTGCTCACCAGCTATATCAGGGAGCCATTTCGTTCCTTACCATGTCCCACACTGCTTAGACGGGAAGGAGTGTTTTAGATGCTTTCACGTAGACAGCAAAGTTTAGGTGACTTGTTGAGGACAAAGGACCATTCCCCCTTACTGACATCATGGTCTGCTTGCATTGCACTGAGGGATTTCAGGCAACCAGAGCATCTCTTGATTAAATTATTATTTCTACCAATGTGAATAACAACTTTAGAAGAATATCTAGGTTTCTTGGTCAGATAGATTTCTCAGGCAGCAAGGGGTAGTAGCTCCACTCACTAACGTGAGCTGACGTAACACCCATGCCCTCCCGCGACGCTCAAGCACAGCCTTCCCCAACCTGGCCTGGGCTTGCCAGGCAGACCATTCAAAAGCCTTGAAAGCTGAGGATTCTGTTAACATAAAAGCTGGATCACAGGACTGGATGAAAGGATGGACTCCAGAGCTGAATCCAAGTATCTGCGTGATGGGTAGAGCTCTTCTACGTACCATTTTATAGGAATTGGCCTTTTCCTCTCTGTCCCTGTCCATCTTAGAAAATGTGACAGCCTGAYAAAGAGCTTTATCTTACCTGAAGTCCAACCCTGAAGAAAACGCTCAGCACCCAATGACTTATTAGCATTTATGGCACCCTTTCACTAGCATAAGGCATAATCTATTCAGTATTATTTTTCATACCATTATTTAATATTTTATTCACTTCTATCACCAGTCACACACTGGACAGAGGTTGCTATTATGTTTCTACAATTACTTTTTTTTTTTAAGCAACCCTGAAATGTTAACTAGGAGGTCAAAGATGTATTTAAGTGCTTGCACTTCTTCCTTCCAATTTGCATCGTATTGCACTTGTCAATGGGAAATTTAAATCATCTGCTATATATTTCATTCACTTATTTTTTCCTTCTTTATCTGAAGATTTTCCCTTTCCTCTCTTACACTATCATTCTAAAGAATTGCACCTGATCAATATAATTTGACACAYGACTGCTTGCCCTCCTTCCTCACTACCACAGAGCAAAAACCTTAGCTTATCCCTCTCCCAGCTTCATGCTAGCTGAAAATAAACTCTTCTCAAAGTAATTTCAAAATGCGCAGAAYACTTGCATTGTTTTCAAATTATTTAGCAGAGGGGATATAATAAACAACTCAGACACATTGACAAAAATGCAAAATGGCTATCAAAGTGCAGAAGAGAAAGGGAGGGATTAATTTTTATYACCAGAGAGTGAATTCTGATAGTGAATCAAATACATTAGAGYAATATTTTTTCAAAATAAAATTAATTTTCATGGTGTCACCACCCAGAAATGTAATTAACATAAAAGGTTGGAAATACAGTTTTAAATAAGGACAATTTCCTCTAGCAATCTTTGAAACAAAGATGTATTTCTGCTTTAATCCTGGATAGAAACTCTGGTTTTAATTTCCATAGAAATGAGATTCTCTTCCTTGTGGCAGAGCTGCCTGTAAGTACATAGCAATCCAGACCTGAGAAAAAGGACTCAAGTTTAATGAAAATTTAAACAGACTCTAAAGAAAATAAATTATTCCCATTATCTGTAAATAAATAGTTTGGATTGTTCCTCCTCCTTCCTTCGCCCCCCGTTTCTGGCACTGTTTGCAAACGTCTCAGCGAGCTGACCTGCCAGGGTGGCGGCTGCTGTTCAGGAACTGCCTTCCCAGCGCAGCTGACTTTAACAATCTTCCYGCATCCATCAGTACCGTGGGTGTTCAAGAACAAGGGTATTTTTGGCCCTCCAAATTCCCACAGCTTGTTGCTCCCAACAAGTCAGCTAAACCTTTCTCATRGGAGTAGCCTCACTTCTCATTTAACGAGTGCTATGAACCTTTTTCTCTTGGATGTGGATTATAACGCACAACATCTGAGGCAGAACTAGAATTTCATTTCTGTGGAGACTGGATTGGAACATACACCCAGGAATAAAATATATATTGTATGTGTGCTTTCAAGGACTACAGGACATTGACTTCTTGCTATGAACTGATATTTCAGAATTTCAGGTTTAGTAGTTTCCATTAGACTTTGGACACAATTCTTTATTGCTTCACTGTCTTCATTAACCTAATGGTAATTAAAAACTGAAATTTACTCTATCTAGTTCCTCTTGAGGACTTTGGGATTATTTTTTATTTTCCTCTACTTGAATCACCAAGCTTCATGCATGACTTAAACACGGTTGGCAAAGCATCCAGCCCTGAATCAGGACCTCAGCAGTTGGTAGGCAGCACTGTTAAAAGTGCTGGTGCCAAGACAAGAGAGTTTATTTCCTCAAGGCTTTCTCACTGGAGTAGAAATAAAGAGTACATGGAACTTTACCTCCTTTCTGGTAATCCAAGATAAAAATAGAGAAACTGGCTAAACGGAGTATGATTTTGTTTGGTTTTGATGGTTTGTTTCAGTTGGATTTGTTTAAAAAAAAAACTTTCTGAAGACTGATATATTGCTGTTAATGGCAAAATCTTTAGCTGAAAAGTTATTTCCTCCTCCTCCCTGATAATTCTTCTAATGTTAATGATTAATACTTTAATAWATAAAAAGTTTGATCTTGAAAAATTCTACTAGAACAGTGCACTGAAGAATATGCTTGACTTAAGTACAGGAATGGTCATTAATACAACATTTCAAATGCACTGTATATCTAAGTTTCACACTGTTTAACACCACAATAGTTGTGACTTAGCAGGATGGGATCCAAAACTGTTGACACTCCCCTTCCACAGTGTTTGAGAAGAAACTTTTTATTGCTTGTTTTAAAATGTACAGATCTGAAGCTGAGGCTAATTAAACAAAAGCTCAGAAGTGCCTGAGACTTGGATTTTAATAAAGGTTAAGGGGAAATTTCCTTTGGGAGTTTTGTTGACTGCTTCATTGTTTCCAATGCTATTTTAAAACTTGAGATAAAATTTTTAAAAGCTTTTAAGAACCTAACAATTTATTCAACCATAGGATTTTCAAAATTATTTAATGACATAATCTGCATAGAAGTCAAAGTTAMATGAATGGGAACTTCTGAAAACTATGCCAAATAACTATACATACATTAAGGCAATAAATATTTCTAATAATCTAGTTCTTTGGAGCGTTATTTCTAAGTGTCTATTTATAATAATTTAATGAAGGAAACGAGAACTAAACCCAAACGTCCCAAGAGTAACACCAAGACTTTTACCACAAAACTATGCCCTGCCTCTGCTGTAGTGAAATACACAGATAAACCTCAAGGCAGATCTTTAAATCCTTTAAAATCCTTTTTCACCAGTACCCAGAAAGGCACTGGTTTCAGGGCTTTCCTTCTTAATCTTCCATTCTGGTTACTGATGYAAGTATTTTTAAGCCACAGACAGTTGAACTAACATATCTGAATGGCAACTAACAGAAGGCAAAGAATTAGCACTGCAGGGTTACTTTGACCATGGTGGTGTTCTCCAGGTGTGAAGGGGTCCCACTCCTCCATTTTTATTCCATTAGACTGAGTTGAAGGACGTTCCAAAAAAGAGGACTTTTCTCTGGAGTCTTAGCGCAGTTCAATAGCAAAGTAACCCTTTGGAGCATCAAGAGACCAAGCTAACCCTGGTGGTAAGCGAACACCAAGACTGCTTACAGCTGTCTTCCACCTACCTCATCAGTCACACACTTGTAACCAAGCCTGAATGGAGCAGAATTTGACTGGGTTGACTTGAGGACAAACTACGATGGCAAGGAATGTGGACAAAAAYTACTAGCAAGAAACACTTTATAGATTCTGTATGGTTTATGTGTGTGTTTACATGTATAACATAAAAGCTGGATCATTCATAATCCAAAAAACAAAACTTTAATTTTGCTACAGAATTAACTAGTTGGGTTAACATKAAGTTCAGCATTTTACATCTGAGATTAATCTATGTACAAGAGGAGATGATTTTAATCCTTAATCATTTCTAATATTGGCTAACAGTGGCAATGWGTTTAAAGGAGTAAATTCTATCCTTAGACACCATCGGAAGAAATGTTACAGCTCTGATTGCGTTTGAGCCTTTTGATGAACAAGCAAGCTACCACACAACTGCAGTACTTAAAAATGATAAWATTTCATCACTCTGAGACACCCTACTGTTTACTTAGACAATCACATCTGCTTGAACAGAAGGTAACTTTATTGCTATCTGACAATAGGGTACAATGTTTAAAAAAAATGATTGAAAATTCATTAAATACAATAGCGCCCCTATAATCAGATGCAATATCTGTCATGTTGCATGCCACAGCACTTAACATAGCTAGGGTCAGAAAAGCGACTGACAGCCCCTACAGAAATCTAACAAGGCAATAATTTCATCCTAAGTAGATGTTCTACTAAACACAGATTTAAGATACCTTGCTGGGCTAAGCAGTCCCTTAGTATCAGATTMTTTCTATCTCAGATCATCTGTTAAAAAAAAAAAAAAGTCCCTGCCCTAGGACAACGCCACCCCATGTTGATATTATTATAGGCCAATTTAAGAGCAAAACAAAAGTATAAATGCTTTCCCTCAGAGCAGAGAGGTTAATATCCACTCTTGGTGTTGATTTTGCAGAAGCCAAAAGTCAGGCGCAGAGCTGTTATCAGGCTAACCACCTCCCCTCATTTGTCAGTCACACCCTTTCTCAAACAGCCTATTCAGTAACAATCCCAACATAATGAGGCACTGATTAACAAAACACAGTGCTCCCCTAGCAAAGCACGGGGTAAGACTACTGCATCTCAATTACTGAGCGCAGGCGAACAGCAGCCTAGTCATTAAGTGGGGCCCCCACTCTGCGTGACTAATATTAACGGAATATTAGGCTAGCAGGTGCTGCTTTGCTCTGTTAAATCTTCAGCAAATTCAATTTAGTACGGAAAATAGACAAAGAGCACATTTGTTCCCCTCAACAAACATTTGCATATTTTCCTTACTAAATCTGGAGTTTACAAATCTATCTTGGAAAAGCCACATATGTGGACAAAAGATGGTTGATTTTCAGGCCATTTAGATGTAAATTTAGTGGAACAAAGCCTCAGTGTATAATAACTTGCGTAGCGACCTACTCCAGGTTCTTTTGTCACTACTTTTAGATCAAGTTTTACATAAGGGTGAAAGCTGTATCTGGTACATTAACCACAGACATTTCCCCTTAGCAATAAGCATGTTTTCTTAGTTCAATTATTTGTTCCTCGAACTGTAGTTCTGGGGCAGATCTCCATCTGGCACTATTTGGCATAACTCCCTACTTAGCCCCACACACACGAGGCACTGGGCCTCTACATTTGCTTTGAGCAATAAAAGGAAATTCTCATGCAGGCTACATGAGTTCCCACTGATTTTACAGAATTCCCCTATGTGAATTCTCCTGTTAATTTTATTTGGATAATATATATTCCATTTTCTGTTTCAGGGTCTACACCTGTGAACATTAATACACCTCAGTAACTTTACTCATTCCAGTAATCAAGTGCTAAAACTGCGCTGGTTAATTTATGCCAATATTTATACATAAATTATCTACAGTTCTTCCATAAAATTTTTACCAATCCTAAGAAGTGTTTCTGAAAATAAGTGAAAGAGCTCAGGGTTTAGCACTGACACACCGTCTTCTCCAAAGAAAGCAGCGCACAGCAAGGGTCCATCAGGCAGGACCCCCAGTTTTTGAAGCAGTATTAGTGCAGCTGGGGACGGCAAGGGGCCAGAGCAAAGCAGGACAGGTCTTCCCCTCACACTGGACAGGATCATTCTTCTAGTCATGGGCTCAAAACCACAGCTGTAGTTTCAGTCCCTCACAATTTGGGGGAAGTCCCAAAAAAAGAGAAAAATTCAAACTCCACAACTAAGACATAGGCTAATGGCAACTTGTTCATGCTGATTTTTCCCCCCATGCAAATGAGACGGTGAAGCAACAACTGCAGAAAAACAGAGAAGACAGTGGATGGAAAATTGCTGGGTATCAGCTCACTCATTCGGGTGCCTTTTTGTTTACACAGACTGCCTGTGGATTTTTTACCAATAAATCTGCTAACAGACAGTTAGAGAAGAAGCTTAAAACAAGCATTTTTTACACTGCCATACAAGGGTAGATCCTCGGGTGCTGTACACAGATATAACTCCTGCACAGCTAAGGGAGCTGCACAGCTTTACATCCCCCGAGAAGCTACGTCTCTAGCCTTTTAGCAGCGATTGGTCACTGCAATCAATAAATACCACAAGAAATGGGCAATTTAATGAAGACTGTACCAAAATATTATAAAATTTACAATTAGCAAGGTTTGATTTGCAATTAGAAACATTTTACAGTATTCTACAAGTTACCAAAGCAAACAGCGCAATAGATTATATGGTGCAATAGACAGACCTACACCTTTTCTCTCATTGTACCAACGGTAACACTGTGTGAACCTGTTGCTTAAGGATAACGCCACCAATATTCATGTGATTTAAAGCAAACCCTAAAGACAATGCTCTGTGCGTGTTATAATCACTGCATTTTCAAGTTCCTTGATGACGTCAAAAGAAAAAACAAGAAAGAAAAAGCAACCGCACAATTGGAAGAAGTGTAAATCAGGGCATTTTCAATTTACTTCTTTCTCTTACTTTGGTATCCATATCTTTGGAAAATAGTTCTCTAGAGATTTTAAGTGTAATTAATATCTCTCCTTGCCCTGACCCACTTTTCTGTTGGAAATCAGACTTGCTGGAGCTTACCTCAGAGATTCAAGCCTAAAAGCTCTCCAAATCTCTGCTAAAACCTCATATATTTCTCAGCGGTGAGATTTAAGTTCCTTCTCRCTCGAAAAAGCCAGAGCAATAGTTTCTCACATGTAATGATTTAATCATTTCCATTACACCAGAAAATATGTAAGCTGCTGCAAGGTTTTCCACTCAGGGTACAGATCTATACATTATTTATTTTCCTCACTTTCTTCTTTCACGCTAGACTGTGAGCCTGACTGATCATACACTGACAGTGAGAGTTCCACGAAAATCGATGCGTATTCTTGCAAAAAGTGTTGACTTGAATAAGGGATTCAGAATCTGAATCTACGGCATTAGGAATAAATGCTTTCACCCATAGCCCAAGTCATTTTGCTAACCAACTGGACTTCTTATCATGCTAATCAGGACTAAGCTGACAAACTGTTACTCTTTTGTGGTCACAAATTCAATTTTCAAAATCAGTGTACATATTTGGGCTCCAAAATCTCATCAGGAAAAGTCAATGGAATTTAGTTTTCTGAGCACCTGAATTAATTTGGGGAATGAAAATTCAAGTCCTGAGGGTTCATCTACATGTGGAGTTATTCAGGAAGTAGTTAAAACCACTAGTAACAAAAATCTAGAGACAGACAAACTTCAAAGTTTTCATTATAACAGAACGTTTCCCTAAACGGTCCAAATTAAGAAAATTTTTATCTACTGTTATGTATTTCCTTAATAACTGGAGTTTTAAACAGTACCTTTAATTCAAAGATTAAAACTGGTCTAGAGAGGTGCTGAAAGAATTCTAACATTTAAATAATTATTTTTGGAGGAGGAAAATGAAAAAGGACAACACTATTTCAAACTAGCCTTTTGTTTTAAACAATATCATAAAATTAACCAAGCTTACGATTAATTTAAAAACTGATATTCAACAGGATTCAACGGGATCAGGATTGATTTCAAAATTTAGGCAGAAAACTTCTTTCTTGTAGATACTTCCAGAACAACTGCTCAAACTATAACACAATCTTTGATGGTTTGATCAATACTAGCTTAAGCAACGATAAAACTTGCTTTGCACCAAAAGTCAATTTTGTACACAAAAGGGTGAGTTCAGGAGTTTTCTAAATAATTTTTGCTATAATAAAAGTGTTTTAGTCTGCCACTTCAGGACAGATCGATTGTCAGACATATACCATCTGTTTCTGTAAAAACTGGGAAAGAAAATATATATAAATCTACACACTAAGGTTTAAACAGTAATGAAATGAAGCTTACAATAAAACAGACTGAGCACTTCATGATAGAATTACTTTTAACACAACATATTTTACCTAAACCTGAACTGTCTCTCTTTTGGATGGTTTCTATTCCTTGCAAGACTGCTGCTGTACTGCAGGTCTAAAGCTTCAAATGTATTACCAAAATCTGATTTAAAAAAAAAAAAAAAAAAAGGTTATGTTCTGCACAGAAAGGAAGATATTTACTTCTTTCTCCCCAAAACAGTGTGTAACCTCAAGATAAAAGTCAAATAAGTTGCAAAAGATTTAAATAATAGGCAGAACTTCAGAGACACAGCAGTGACATTTATTTCACATAGTAAATGGCATTTCCTAGCTGTACAGACATTTCCAGGAAGAAAACTTGGGATATAGGCATTTGTAGGAACTGCATCTGAAAGATACTCTTTTCCTTCTTCCCAAACCAGTAATAAGTTTTTGTGAAATATTAATAAATTTAAGTCCACAGTGCTGTGGCGTCAACATGCTACGTTCCGTATAATGCGTAAGATGGGACCCTCAACAGTTAAGGCACCAATGTTACAGCATTATTCTAAATCACATCAATTATTCTTGTAGTATCAAATGATGGAAATTTTTCTCCTCCTGCCTGACCGGCCACATTTCACCACAGAACATCATTCAGTTGTCTTTTGTTTCAATGGACATCATTAACCTGAATCAAAAAGATACCTCTGCTCCACACAACTTCCCCACCCGAGTCTTGAAACTCACTTTCTACGATCAGGAGAGCTCTGAAAGAGTTGCAGAAAGAATTCCTTTCAGCGAAGGATAGAGTCCTCCAGCATTTCACATTTCCTGTTCTATCCCTCTTGTTTTGCATGTTATTTTACATTTTGACCCCATGCATGGACCTTGCTAGGTTAGAGGCAGAAGTATCTCAAAGGACAGAGGTTCTTACATGTGGCACAGAGGATTTAATTCCAGATTTCACAACAAATTAATGGGAGCATTTTTTGAGAAAGGTGAGCAGAATTGGGCTTGCTGCTAAAAAAAGATTGTTCTGGATGAGAGAAGTTATTACAAATACTAGTAACATCGTAAAATCTGCATGCTGTTAGCATATGCAGAACGGGAGGTGAATATGTATGTCTTTCCTATCTCAATCCCCTCTTAATTCCTGTGATATTATCCTCAGGGATTTTACCCAGCCCATGTTTTCTACGCTGACTTTTGTGTTTTCAACCCAGTAAGATGTGCGCTAAGGCCCATCGGCTTTCTCTCTTCTATTTCTTTTCTACTTATCAAAGTAAGTTGCACAAATACCTGCTGATCTTATGTTCCTTCAGTATCATATTTACGAAGTGACTTATCGGAGGGCTGAAAAATCTGCTTGTAACTCTTACCCACAGGCACCAGAAAATTAAACTACCTGATCTCCCTTGGAGCATACCCACCGTGTTAGTCATTATCCTTACTAGCTTTAGAGCAGACCAAAATATATAGACATAAGTGAAAAGGAAATCTTCCAAAGCCTGGGATGTCTGCAATACATCACATATGAATGGCATTGCTTTCCTACTTCATGCTGTTATCCTGCATCTTTCACCTTCCTTCCAGCTCCAATATATTAGGCCAAAATCAAGAACCGATTTCTCTCTCAGCAAGACCACACTCTTCCTTCAAGCAAGCTTTTATTTTGATTTCTAGAGAATGAAGTTCCACACCGGGACTCCAGAATCTTCAGAATTAGCACAGTTCTCTGTGCAACTGAGACTTAAGTGTGAGATTTAACAGCAAAACAATATCCCTTTGATTTCATGGACAATGAAACTATACAACTATTTGATCTAGAGAGAAGTCTGTTATTTCAACAACTAATGCTACCTCGATCACAGATAGAAAATGGAATGGCCAAAAGAAGAGGATAAACACCAAGCAAAGATAATTCTAAACCCGGGGGGAATTTCTTTTCTACACATCCACTTGCTATGTAAGACCTCCGAGCTGCTTGCCGATATATCTCCAGTCCTGAGTTAAAAACAAGGCTGGCTGCATAAAGTTTTGAAGAACTTTCATACAGTTTTGTCTTAACTCCCAGTAGAATGAATAAACATGTCCATAACCCATCACGAAGCTTGCCAGAATTAGTACACCAGTACTGAAAGATGAGAAGGAGACTTCATAGCAGAAAGTATGCAGCCTTTTTCAATCTAAGACAAACTCCAAAATATCTGTCTCAAGCAGGACAAAAACAGAACAAGTGTGAGCTCCTTACCTACAGAAAACATGTCTATCACATATAGATCCTTCGGCAGAAATGCAACTGTTTGAAGGACTGGCTATCAGTTACAAAGGGAGTTGGCGTGTTAATATTTGACCCAAAGATGGATTTCCACCCTTGTCACTTTTTTGTTTCTAAAACTACCACATGCACCAATTCAAGCTATGATCTTGCCACAATTGACTCACATCCAATAACTGCCACACAAGGTTTAAAGCTAGTCCTGCATTTCACCATCTTTGCACAACATTTCCCCTAAACTATTAGCTGGGTGTTATGTGCCCCTGAGAAGAATAAACATGTGCATCTTAGATTACTGCTGTATCACCACGAAAACCAGGTCCCTTCAGCCTGTACGCGCTGGCCGTGCTGTATTACTTTGGCAATGCACTGCACCATAAATCCAACCTGACCAGGTTTACAGCTGCTTTGTGTCCATGGAGTGGTGCAAAGCAGCTGGTAGTTATCAATAATTTTGCCTGAATAAAATCATGTTAATGAGACTGAATTATCCTTCTGATATGAACAGTCAAATCACAATTCCTTTGCTGTGGGATGGAGGGCCTGATCCAAAGGCCACTGAAAACACCAGATCTTATTTGGTGTCAAAGGGAGCGTATGCTTATTGTGAGCAGATTCTTTTGTTTTTTTCCAAATTAGGTCTTAGATCAGGCCTTAACCAAATAAATTTTAAATGGTCCATTCCCCTTTCTCACTGAATTTAAAGCAATCTGTAAGTTTTGAACTGTCTCTACTGACATTTCTCTAGCTGGAGGAGAAGACAGGTGCCAGCAGCCCCACTATTAGAGGGCTGCCTCTGAGCCTAATCACATCCTGACCATCAGTGAGATGGTTACTGCAACAGAGAGGGTGGGAAAAGAATAATTCGTTAAATTACTATGGTAAGAATGTCACAGTTACTTTGCATCTAACCATTTTGAAAAATTACATGGTTTGAAATGTAAGAAATGGTATTTCTATCCTGAGCTGTGGATTTGGTCTCCTATTTTTATGTATTTACATGAGATGTAACTCTAGCACATTTTAAATGATTGGTGCTACATAGATGATAAAAGCAATGCATAAAATAAGTTTGAGCTTCACTTCCTTAAGTCAAAGAATTACCGTTATGGAAAGAAAAAGGAAAAAGGAAAGAAAAATATTCTTCCTTTTATCCTATAGTATTCATAAAGAAACTGAAAGACGGGATTGTATTCACTGATAACGCTTAGAGTACTCCTTTCAAACGTGTTTCAGGTCCCTTCAGGGTCAGTATATGTCATTTAGGGAGGACGGGAGGGAGAAACCAGCACATTCACTTCTAACAGCTTCGTCGAGAAGCTCTAAAGTGTTAATGAAATGAGCTATGCTATTTTGCAGTTGGAATCTGGACCTGGTGTGAAACATCCGTAATGTTTTAGACATTTTAGAACTATGACATTTGTCCAGCCATTCTGGGAAAAGTGAAACTCTGTCTGTGCTGCTGCTCAGAAATATTGACATGATATAAACAATTCTTACAAAGGGTAGCAGGAGATGTAGGCCTTTCAGGACCCCCATACTCCCCATAATATTCCTTGTCAGAGCAAGTGAAAATCTGGGCTTCTTTAAGGGTGATACAGATAAGCACAAATCATGTTCAGGGCTCATTGCAAGTATCTACGAGTCTGGTTCTGATTGATAACTGTATGAAGAGCTTGATGAAAAACATGGATAACACTTGACAGAATTATTTGGTAAAGTTTTGTTTATGTTTACAGGAAAATAGAGCGATTCCACAAAGCCTGAAGTGCCTTATTTATATCACTGCATATTTCTTAGTAGGGATTTTTTCCCCTGCTAGCGGAAGACCTAGTATCACAAAAGCAACATGCCCCTTTTCCCACTCAAAACATTGTGCAAAGCTGTAGGAGCTTCTCAGGTAGCAAAAGCTTCCTTCTAAGCTATTTAAAGCAAGGTTCATTTGCAAGGTGGAAAGCTGTATGCGTTATCATACAAAGTGATAAAAACCTAAATCACAGAATCACAGAATCACTGAGGTTGGAAGGGACCTCTGGAGATCATCTAGTCCAACCCCCCTGCTCAAGCAGGGTCACCTAGAGCACATTGCACAGGATTGCATCCAGGCGC